>NC_051229.1:2987488-2989988 GCF_015220715.1 Pygocentrus nattereri
TTTAAAAACTCCAGCAGCACTGCTGTGTCTGATCCACTTATACCAGCGCAACACACACTAACACACCACCACCTCGTCAGTGTTACTGCAGTGCTGAGAATGACCCACCGCCCAAATAGTACCTGCTCTGTGAGGGTCCATGGGGGTCCTGACCACTGAAGAACAGGGTAACAGAGTATCAGAGAAACAGATGGACTACAGTCTGTAACTGTAGAACTACCGAGTAAAGCTATATGGTCAGTGGAGCTGATCAGATGGACAAATGAGTTTAGATACAAGGAGGTGGACTTTATTAAGTAGCTAAGCTGGTTTATGCTTGTTTAGTGCTGGCTCAGCAACACACCAGCATCACAACATATGCTCGTTCATGCTGGTATTTCCAGCAGGGTAAACAACACATTTTCTCTCATGGGTCAGTCAAATGTCCCCACAATGTCTAAAAATGTTTGTGTTTTGCATGATCTTGCTATATTTGGCTCATTCAGCTGACAGTATACTAAATACACGCACTAACTAGAGGCACACATAAACAAACAGCCGTGCACACGCAAAACGCTCGTCTGACATTGACGTCCATTGAGTGCCTGTAGTCTACAGGGGTATTCAGGCCCTTTCATATCAGTATGATGCTTCTCTATTGAGCTATTCAGTGCTACTGAGCTGGAGCAGAAGCTGTGGTAATGGCTTTTCCAGGATTGATCTTTGCTCATCTTTTTTAAGTTTCAGCTCGATCGATAAAGAGTTTGGCCAAAAATAGATTTGATGTGTCTACGTGTCTGTGCTATCAGGCTCCACTGGATCAGGACTCGTTCAAAGCCCACGAAGTCCAGATGTGTAGTTTGGTGTGCATATTTGTTTTGATCATTCCTGTGATGTTCCTGTTAGTATTTAGTAGATTCGGCTAACAAATAACAGCATGGCTTTCATTCAAGTCTGTAGATAAGGGACAGTGCAATAAACATTCATGATCAATATATCCTGATAGTGCTTCATTCTTCAGACATATTTTTGGCAGATCTGAGCAGTAAACAACCTACAGTTCCAGGCTCGGGCAGCAGGGGGACCCCCAGTGTTCACTTTACTAAGGCAGATATGACACATTTAAGGGGGTTTTCAGAGCAGACTGCTCCAAACCGGTTTCCCACTGCTGTTTCAAATCACTCACAAGTGCACATGAGCTGCAAGCAAAGCAGAATCTACCGTGCAGTTCGTATTTTTCTGATGACCACCACTTCCTCATTTTCTCTGCTCTAATTTTGGTAAAAAGGGATTTCAGTTCACTCGGTACCCTGAAAAGCCTGATATGCTGATGGATTCAGTTTACTTCGGTGTTTGAAGTGACTCGGATGTGTACATCATCATTAAAATATATACAATAAAATACTGTATCCGTTTTTGTTGTGAGGCCCTTTATATTGCTCCCGAGGTAGTAGATAGTAGTAGAGTGCATCATAGTAGATACTAAATCATTAATAGTAGGTACTGAATCATCAATAGTAGATTCTGAGTCAATCATTGTAAATATTGAATTATTCATAGTCTTTTATGAATACTTCATAGTAGATGCTAAATCATTCACAGTGCATATTCAATCATTCATAGTAGATTCTGAATCATTCATAGGAAGTACTGCATCATTTATACTAAATAGTAAATAATCCGTACTAGATATTGAATTTTTCATAGTAGATACTGAATAATTCAAACTTGATGTGCAGTCATTTCTGAATACTTCATAGTGGATACTAAATCATGCACATTATATATTGAGTCATTCATAGTAGATACCGAATAATTCATATTTGTGAATAATTCATAGTAGCTACTGAATAATTCATAGTAGATATGGATGCCAAATCATTCACAGTAGATACTGAATCATTCATAGTAGATACTGAATCATTCATAGTAGATACTGAATCACTCAGATACTGAATCATTCATTGTAGATACTGAATCATTCAGATACTGAGTCATTCATTGTAGATACTGAATCATTCATTGTAGATACTGAATCATTCGGATACTGAATCATTCATTGTAGACACTGAATCATTCATTGTAGATACTGAATCATTCAGATACTGAATCATTCACTGTAGATACTGAGTCATTCATTGTAGATACTGAATCATTCATTGTAGATACTGAATCATTCAGATACTGAATCATTCATTGTAGACACTGAGTCATTCATTGTAGATACTGTATCATTCAGAGTAGATACTGAATCATTCATAGTAGAAATGATGTATACATTTGAATCAAGTAAATTTAAGGCAGCATTTTTCTGCGTGTAGATAGTTTCAGTCTCTTAAACTCTGAGAGTCCACAATTCAGTTACTCTACACATTTCATAGTAATATAATTATGTGTTTCAGATGTAAACAGAGTGAATCAAAGTGGTTTGGTGTGAAAAAGTTGATTGTAGAGATTCAGATTTCTTCAGTAGTGGAAAATAAAACGTTTTCTTTGGGGACTAGTTTGCCTCATAACACCC
>NC_051229.1:2994988-3044988 GCF_015220715.1 Pygocentrus nattereri
TCAGGAAGGGCTACGGCTTGTGAAAGAGCCACTTTTCAGTAGCACGTAATAGCATGACTGGAAAACGAAGACGTAGGCCCAGTCCCATTTCTCATTTTTACCCCTAACCCTGGTTTTCGAGTGTTGCCCCTTGGAACCGAGTTATAAGGGGCAGTGGTTGAGATCTTCCCTCTGAAATGAGACCCTCTAATAAAAGAGCATCACTTCATTAACAGCTACCAGCGCCGCTCTGTGGGCGACCCTGCCCGTCTGCAGGGACAGCAGAGGAGGGGAAAGTTCAGCTCCTCACTGCTGGGCTTTAGTTACATTTAGGGATCATACGCCTTCAAAGAGGGGGGCAGTTATTTATTATCACCCCCACTAATTATTCAGTGATATGAAGCTGAAGTCAGAGATTCTCCAGATTCGTGTTCGAATTTTCCGTTCCACCTTAAATGGAGCAGCAGTTACATTCTGGCACTTCAGGCGTCAGAACTGGACTATTTAAGGTGGAACAGGACATTCAGCCACCGAGATATCAAGACATTAGCATACTATTGGTGATTTTTCACGCTTGTTATGAAGGTAAAGGACCATAATACACTGAAACGACATAAACTAAGATAAATCAATGGTTTCTGTCATTTTTAACAGAGAAAATCTTTATGTTTGTGAGTTTCTTTGGTCTCTTGCACAGCCATCTTTTCAGTTTTTGACATGATTTGAAAGTGCCTGTTGTCCTTTACATTGTGTGGAAATTTCATGATGAACGGACCCAAAGAAACGTCCCGAAATGACTGGGAAAAACAATGAAAACCGAGGATTTGTTCCAACAAAAGCGATATGCTGACATAGTATTTTTACACCAAACCTCCAGGCATGGAACTTCACGGCGGATTAATGTCTCTTTATCTCCTTATCAGTACGTGAGGGATTAAAAGGTCGGTTTTATTATGGTGATAATATCAAAGGCCATTATGCAAAGGCTCCTAAACCACATGCTCCACTGCTGGGCAGAGCTTATGTAAGACCTTACGTTTGAATTTGGCTTCCAGTGCACAGTTTATTTTGGTGAATAACAAGTTAACAACTGCAGACATTCACTGAGAGTTCACACGATTCGGCCTAAAGAATCAAAAACCAACAAATGAAGCTGATGCCCTGATTAAAGCCCAGGTCTGCGGGACTCAGCCCCCTTTTCACTTCTTAGGAAGGTGCAAATGAACTGATCTTGCTTGGGCTGTGCAGTGAATGAGGCGGTTGAGCTTTTTAAAGGGGAATTCGGTTTGGTGTGAAACTCTCTGTTCTAGAGAAACTTCGAGTCAGAACTGTTCACAGTGGTGGTGATAGGAACCAGACGTCCACCTCTAAAAGCTCCTCACAGACTTTGGCCTTAATTTTGGCATTCATGGTGGAGGGATACATGCAGGGTGTTTGCAATTTTTCCATCATCAACACTCCATACAAAACTCAGAAGACATGTGTCGGTTCCCTGGTGGTTTTGGGTGGTAAATAAAATGATAAAAAAAAAACAGTGGGGTTCCACTTCAAGCAAGCATCTGTCTAAGAATCAGAACCAGTGCTGTGGACATTTGCTTCGTTTTTGGTGAACATTTCATGAGGAACGGAGCAAAATAAATGGCCCAAATTGCTCAGCATGAAGTCTTATCACATTAATGTACATTAAAGTTAAGATCTTTCCTCTTTCCTTCAGCTGTTTCCTCAGAAGAGCAGCACTCTATTGCAAACCCAAGATTCCCAAGGCCATTCATCTCAACTTCAAAGACCAGTCTTTAAAGGCATCAGGTAGGTGGCCAGGCTGCTACAAGGTAATCCCTCCCTGTTGCGTGGCAACACAACATGTGCTGCACTAGCTCAGGCCTAAATAGCACCTTGCAGCCTCAACAACATCCAAATATGTGAGTCATGTTTTACGAGTAACTGACTGGAGTCAGCACAAAGTATTTAACCGTCTATTTCAAGTTTCAAGTTTATTTGTCATTTGCCCAACATGTCAAGACATTTATGCATTGAAATGCTTGTGGTGAGGCTCAGGTAATCACTCTATAGAAAATAAGTGAGTGAAAATATATATATATATATTAAGATTAAGTGACCCTTATTAGTCCCACAACGGGGAAATTTCACCTGCATTTAACCCATCCGTGAAGTGAAACACCACATACACACTAGTGAGAACACACACACTAGGGGGCAGTGAGCACACTTGCCCGGAGTGGTGGGCAGCCCAATCCGCAGCGCCCGGGGAGCAGTTGGGGGTTAGGTGTCTTGCTCAAGGACACCTCAGTCATGTGCTGTCGGCTCTGGGGATCAATCCAGCGACCTTCCGGTCACAAGGCTGGATCCCTAACCTCCAGCCCACGACTGCCCCATATATATATATATATATATATATATATATATATATCCTCCTATCAGAGGGGAGCTTTAGCAGTGTAGATTGTTTATTTAATTGTTTGGTGTTGGTGTGTATGTTACTCAGTGGTCTTGTCGACCGACCGCATTATTGTTTATGTAAGTAAATACGTCCATAACAATTTAGGTAAAAATACCAGATGTTTAAAATATCAAAAGTGGTCAGCATAGAGTTCTCCTTTAGCAGCTGTAGCCAGTCAGCAGCCTGAACACGGTGTCCACTTGAGGGCCCGAATGCTGCGATACCTTCTTCCAGATGGCAGAGAGAACAGTTCGTGTGAGGGGTGTGTGGGGTCAGTCACAATACTAGTGGCTTTTCTTTTCGGATGCAGCGTGTGGACCACACGGAGGGGAGAGAGAGCCCGACGATCTTTTCAGCTGTCATCACTATTCGCTGGAGGGATTTGCAGTATGAGGTGGTGGAATTCCCAAACCAGGCCGTGATGCAGCTGCTCAGGATGCTCTCTACCGTGCCTCTGTAGAAGGTTGTACTTCTGTTAGGTGGGAGATGAGCTTTCCTTAATTCCCACAGGAAACAGAGACACTGCTGGAGCTCAGGCTTCTCCACCAATCATGCTATCATCATTTCATTCATAGCCTTTATGCATTTTTACCATATGGTGTTTCATGTTTGTTTATGTGAAGTTTAATTGTTCTGTAAGTGTCATGGTCTGTGGCTTTGTGAGTTGTCATCGTGGCTCAGGTTTATTTCTTCATTGAAACCTCTTATCTACAGTTGGATCTGAGTCAGGTAAGGTGAGGGATAATTACTGTAATTTAATGCTCACCTATTCGATTTGAGTCTCAACACTGTCCTCAAGACACTGTCACTTCATAGAAATGCCATTGTTTTTATCATGATACTTGCATTGTTTGATAGGTGTAAGTTCTACAGGAGTGTCCTCTTCATTCATTCCCTTCGTGTACACAGCCAGACCCTGAGGGCTTCATTGTACCACAATACAATAAATGTAGGCTAAGGTAACAGAGCTTATTCTGTGCTAGATAATGCACCAGACTGGTTAGCTTTTCCGCTGAGATTTCCAACACTTCCAGGATTGTCTCCGGCTTAACAAAAACAACTGGCTCCACTGAGAATTCATGTTAGGTTCCATAAAGCTCGGCCTGACTTTTAGCCTGAACTGAACCCTGATAGATGTAGATGTGACGTAACCATGGAAACGGGTGTAGTGTAAGCATGAAAATAGGTGTAGTGTAACTATGGAAATGGATGTAGTGTAACCATGGCTATAGGTGTACCGTAACTATGGAAATGGGTGTAGCGTAACTATGGAAATGGGTGTAGTGTAACCATGGAAATGGGTGTAGTGTAACTATGGAAATGGATGTAGTGTAACCATGGCTATAGGTGTACCGTAACTATGGAAATGGGTGTAGTGTAACCATGGAAATGGGTGTAGTGTAACTATGGAAATGGATGTAGTGTAACCATGGCTATAGGTGTACCGTAACTATGGAAATGGGTGTAGCGTGACTATGGAAATGGGTGTAGCGTGACTATGGAAATGGGTGTAGCGTAACTATGGAAATGGGTGTAGCGTAACTATGGAAATGGGTGTAGCGTAATGAAAATGTATCTACTTTGTTATTATTTTTATACATTTGGTTTATCCTCAAGTCTTGTGCAGTGCTTTGGGAGCAGTAATTGATCTTAAATTCACTCCATAAATAAAACTTTCTTACCCACTAATCCTGCAGTGATCTGCTTATAGCCGCTTCCTGCTGGGCTCAGCACCACGGAGGGAAAGTTGTGAAACTTTAAATCACGCATTGCATTAGCAAACCAGGTTCAGACGAGGAAGCTGGGCTTGTGTGTGTGTTTTATTGTTGGTAACCAAGAGGAAGTGAGGCAAACCCTGCTGTCACACTAGGAGTAAACATGACTCAGCACAAAGAATCCGACTTATTTTACGGCAGGACAAATCGAGTAGGGCAGTCAGCGTTACAGCTGTGATAATATTACTCCCGTCACTCTTATATTGATATTAGAAGGTGCTATAGTAGATTTACTACTTATTTTTAGACAGAGTTTCATAAAGGCAAAACAATAAAATAGACATGACAATAATAATCACAGATTAAAAATAATCTTAGATGGACAAAAAGATAAACAAGCAAAACTTTAAAAAGACTTGACTAAATATTTTGAAAACTGCCAACTCATCACTGCTGATTCATCAAGAAGGTACTTTTGTCATTTTTCTCTTCTGAGACTTTTTTTGAACGTTCTTCTGGGAGCCTCCCTAAAAACATCATCATGCAGCATAACCTGCTTCCCTGACAACATCCTTAAAACGTCCTCTGAATGTTGCAGTTATGACGTTGCCTTAGTTAACACGTAACCTTATAGGAACATTATTTGAAACGCTCAACGTCTTTCCCCGCTGGCTGGGTCCTCATGTGTCAGTGGCCATATTACAGAAAATTCTTAAGTCTGAGATCATATCTTATCTGCTTTGTTGCCATGGCAACTCCAGTTAAGAGAAGTTCAGACAGAAGCCATTACAGAACGTATAATCTTCTCTTACTTCCAGAAAACGGTCTTACAGAAACATCCCACATTGCCAAAATATCCTAAATATCCGTCTTAACTTTAAGATAAACTCCAGAGCGTCTTACCTTCTGTTTAACTGTCTGTTTCTGTTGTTTTTCTGCAGTAAAGCAGCTCAATTCACTATAACCAGCTGTAATGGGGAGCGAGGAGGTGGACGCATATGCGGAGATAAGCGACCTTTATTCTGGGCAAATCCAGGGTCAAGACGGTCCAGGGTCATAGAGCCAACACGGCTTGATCGGGGGGCAGACATAACAGACATCAGAATCCAACAGTACAACCAACACAGCAGATAACAACGACCAGCAAACACAAGGGGCAAACACAGGGCTTTAATACACAGGGTAAACGAGGGACAGGTGGGAAACAGATGGCGACAATCAAGGGTGGAGTCACTAAACAAGGGGGCTGGTCCAAAACAAAAAGCACATGGAGTGGGAGGGGCCAATCGTGACCCCAGCACAATGACGTTATAGTTATCTACATTGTAAATGCTGCTTTGGCTTGTGTTTGACAGCGTTTTAGGGCCACTGTTAATAAAAATAAAAATAAAAATAGTAGACTTCAAGAATAAGTTGTAATATTTAGAGAAAAAAATCTTAATATTTCGAGAAATAAAGTCATAATATTTGGAGGATATTGGACTAACTGTAGGGGGCTGTTGGGGTCTGTCTGTGAAACTTCATGCCCTCTTTAAATGGGAGGAGATGAAACCTGAGATTCTCCTTCAACACACACAGCCGGTTTCCTCCGAGTCTGTCCGGCTCTTTATTCCAGATAAACAGTTTCCTGCTCTTACACTGATACCAGGCTGGTGCTGATGAGCAGGAGAGACGGGGAGGCTGAGTGTTTCTTTATGGGTGAATCGATATGAAAGTCAGCTCCACCAACTCAACGCCCCTCATTTAACACCAGGAGGCGCTGCTTCCCTTTACAAAGACTTTGGCCACAATATTGCGACCTTTCCTGGTATTACTGCCGCGGTAATGTCGTGACAGTTAATACAACTTTATTCTCAAAATCTACTAACTTTATTGTAATTAACAGTGGTTCTAAAACGCCGTCGTACTTGTACATTTTTTTTTTAAGATCTCAGATGCTGCAGACTCGACCTCCACCGTCCTTCTTAATGTTGATGATGAAATATCACAGTGATGGTGGTGAATAATGAGGAGACGGAGCTGAACGTGTGTTGGCTAAAGCGCTTGGGAAATGGAGACTGAAACTGTTGAGTAAACATCAGGGGGTGCTGACACACCATTCTTAACTCAGTTATCGCGCTTTAGTTTTACTTGACATTTTTACCTCAGTAACGGTAGCTAACGTTATCTGTCTGGCTAACTCACTTCATTACGTGTTTACGTTTCAGCTGTGCACCTATGGTTGGTTGCTAGGTAACAGGCATGACAGTTGATTGTCAACTTTATTTGAGAAAGTTAAGATTTCCTTAAATCAAGATAAGATTTGCTTCTGTAATACGAATTTAACACAGCGACAGCCTAGTAACCTGAGCCACCTGAGCTGCATTATCACAGGTGGTTACTAAGGTGTTGCTAAGGTGTTACTGTGTTATCTTATCTTGACGTGTCAGATCTTAAGTGAAGACAAAATGATAGGAGGGTTCAGCTTCATTACAGGACTAATAAGGGCCAAAGCACTTCACATCAGCTTGTCGGTTTGGAATGAGTGTTATGTGATTAGCTTGCTGTTGCCTTTACCTTGTTGCTCAGGGTAACACAGTCAGTCCATTCATTCATACTTCATACATAATTGATCCTTCACCCTTTTACAGTAAGTCTGAGGTTATGCTTTGGCTTCAGTCCACACCACAACCCCAGCCAGCAGAAGCCCTGTGGTCAGAAACTGACCTTGGCTAACACAAACTGTGCCTTAACAGATGAGTAACGGTCTGTAAAGGTGGAGATACAAAGAAGAGTTTCTGAAGGAGTTTCTAGGGTATTCAAGGTCATTGCTGAGGTACTGCTGCAATATTAAAAAAGGTTCTTCAAGGGTTCTTTAGTAAGGACAAACGATTAAAGGATTCTTTGCATGGTGAAATAGATTGATGGAGAATGTGTTGTATAAGGTTCTTATTGAAAATGGTTCTATATAGCATCAAGCTTAACAGCAGAAAAAACATTTTTGTGGCTATCTAGAACCATATATACCACGTTCTCCATCAATTTGAAGAATCATTTCATCGTGCAAAGGATCTTTTAAGCGAGCAAAACATGTTTATCATTGTATACAGAACCACTGTCTTTACTAAAGAACCCTTGAGGAACCACAGTCATAGATATAGTATCCCAGATCCCAGGTTGCTAAAATATTGCTAATCTGTTGCTGTGTTATCCCACGTGGTTACTAAGGCGTTGCTAGGCTGTTGCTGTGTTATCCCATGTGGTTACTAATGTGTTACTAGGCTGTTTCTGTGTTATCCCATGTGGTTACTAAGGTTTTGCTAAACTGTTGCTATGTTATATCAGATGGTTGCTAAGGTGTTGCTAGGCTGTTGCTATGTTATCCCAGGTGGTTATTAAGGTGTTGCTAGACTGATGCTGTTTTATCCCAGGTGGTTATTAAGGTGTTGCTAGACTGATGCTGTTTTATCCCAGGTGGTTATTAAGGTGTTGCTAATCTGTTGCTGTGTTATCCCACGTGGTTACTAAGGCGTTGCTGGGCTGTTGCTGTGTTATCCCATGTGGTTACTAAGGTTTTGCTAAACTGTTGCTATGTTATATCTGATGGTTGCTAAGGTGTTGCTAGGCTGCTGCTTTGTTATCCCAGCTGGTTGCTAAGGTGTTTCTAGGCTGTTGCTTTGTTATCTCAGGAGGTTCCTAGGCTGTTGTTGTATTATCCCAGATTGTTACTAAGGTGTTTCTAGGCTGTTGTTATGTTATCCCAGGTGGTTACTAAGGTGTTGCTAGGCTGTTGCTTTGTTATCCCAGCTGGTTGCTAAGGTGTTGCTAGGCTGTTGCTTTGTTATCTCAGGAGGTTCCTAGGCTGTTGTTGTATTATCCCAGATTGTTACTAAGGTGTTTCTAGGCTGTTGCTGTGTTATCCCAGGTGGTTACTAAGCTGTTTCTAGGTTGCTGCTGTGTTATACCAGGTGGTTACTAAAGTGTTTCTAGACCATTGTTGTGATACATTCTGTGATTGTATGGCGTTGCTTGGTGTGTGTGTGTGTGTGTGTGTGTGTGTGTGTGTGTGCGTTAAGCATTCAGGATAAATACTGTTCTGTTATAAATGTGTCATTTCTGTTTGCTGCTGTGAATGAGTGTATATTAACTGTGTAATTACTTTTTTAATTCCACACCAAAGACCATTGTGTTTCTTTCTGATATAGTTGGGGAGAGGGGGGTGGGTGGGTAGGGGGAATTTACGTTACAGTGGACAGCACATCCTGTGCCGGTCAGATCAAAACGCTCACAGTGTGTGTATGTGTATGATGTTCCCGTCACTGTGTCCGTGCCAAACATCTCCTGCCTCGTGATCTGCAGTGCGTGAGGCTGAGGTCACAACAGCATCCACAAAGACCCACTCTCAAACAAAGCACCGCTCACTGCCCGTCTGATCAAAACCATAAAACACTCCACACGTCTGAGACTGTCACTCAGCCCACAGCACTCAAACACTTTAAACAGTTAGTTTTGGGCATTAAAAGACAATAGATGAGCATTTCTGGAGATACCCAAAGTGAACTAAGCTTAGATGTAGCAAATTACACGACAGTGAGTTCCGGCCACGCGAGCTGATTGGTTGAGAGGCGTTCTAACTGTGCTGTTGTTTCACCACAACACCGCAGGTTTCTCACAAACACTGCATCACTCCGCTGAGACGCCGTTGCTAAGCAACGACTCTGACAGCTGTAGGAGACGCTCGAGCCATCTGAACGTTTTTACTTCTTACTTTGCCACAAACAGATCAACTGAAGATGAGACGACACTAAATTTACTCAAAGTTAGAGATCAATATTGATAATTTTGCAACAGCTTCAGATGTGGAACATAATGTGAAATAAATAGTAGATCATTTTATTTATATAGTACCTTTACAAAAGCATGTTTACAAAGAGCTTTACAGAGGGAAAAGAACACTGCAATAAAAGACAGTATAATTTATTATAACGGAAAAATAAAAACAGGAAAGTTTAATCACATACAAAAAGGGAAGAAAACAACTGTAATTGGAGCTGAAAAATAAAATCAATTAAATATAATTCCAAGAAAAAAGCAACAGTATTAAATGCTGTGCCAACACAATGTGTTGCGGTCTCTTCCCTTTATTTATGTGAAATCACATCCCATTTATATTCATGTTTTAATGGCAGTAGTGAGATTATAGGCCATATTTACAGGGTTACAGCACTCTTGTGAAAGCGATGCATGGATCGTGTATTTTATTCAGTCAAAACTCTCTAATGATAAAGATGACATTATTAAAATGAAGAAATCCTAAGAGAGAAAAAAGACAGAATGCTTGCATCTGTCGCCTGAACTTTATCCTCTTGTTTTTGAAAACAGAGCAGCTTAGCATGCAGTAGAGGATTGTCCCATATTTGACTGCTGTGACTGAATTGTGTCAGCAGAGTTTGGTTGTAAATCCATGTGATTTACTGTGTCCATACCTGTAAGGTAGTGCATGAAGACAGACGGAGAAATGCTGCAGTGGTGTGGAAATCAAAAGAAACTAAATGAGAAAATGGACCTCCTAACAACCACCTGGAAGAGCTGGTCAACCCCAAAACTGCCCCATCAGATAAACAGCACTGAAGGCTTTGATCTCTGAGAGAGAGGAGAAGATCAAGTTGCTTCAGATCTGAAAACATCCACAGGTGTTTCTGTCCATCCTTCCACTGTGAGAAGACCACTCAGCGCTGTGGGTCTGAAAGGACGTGTAGCTGATCAAGAAGAACGTCACTGAGAAAAGGAGACGGACACATCAAAACAAAGAAGCTGGACGATGGACTGACCGCCCCATAGTCCAGACCTCAGCACCACTGAGTGTGTTTGATTACTTCAGAAAATCATCAACCAGCTTCTAAGACTGAGCTTTGGAGGCGTGTCTGCAGGTTCTTTGAGGAACCTGAAGTGAGTCTCCTGAAAATAATAGAAGCTGGAATGAAGGGAAAGAGTGATACACTGAAGACTCACACAGCTGACAGTAGTTCTAAGGATATACTAAGATTATGTAACTTATTTCTAGACAGTTTTTAACTTGTTTTGAGTAATTTTATCTTATGAAAGTGTCTTATTCTGTTGGCAGATCATTTTACTGGTTTTAGCATGATTTATTTAAATGAGCACACTAAGTAGATGATCTGCCAATGGAATAAGACACTTTTACTGGATAAAATGACTTAAAGCAAGTAAAAAATGTCTAGAAATAGGCTAAATAATCTTCTAATACACCTACGTCAACCTCATACTGAGAAATATCAGATATACTGACAACATTTAAGATGTTTTCACTTCCTAAGTTGTTATTTTGCAGTGTGGCTTTTGCACAGGACTGTATATGCAGTGGTGGACGAAGTACAAAAACCATGTCCCTGAGTTAAAGTAGAGACACCCAGGGTAAAAAACTACTCCAATAAAAAAGTAGAAGTTCCTCCCTTTAGACCTCCAATTGAGTAAAAGTGCTAATTTGCCTTCAAATGTACTTAAGTATAATGTAAAAGTACTAAAAGAGTAATTATGACCCTAATGTCATGTTATCATTTATCACACAAGGTCAAAAAATAAAACTGAGATGCGAGGTTTTGTTCTGACAGCAGTGATTTGGTGAAAAACAGCTCCTAATGTCAGGGTGAGTTTGATTGGTCCTGTAAGTTAGCATTATTTTTACTTTCCCTACCAATTCAATCTGAAAAGCTACAAAAATAAACACACAAACATACACATGAAATGAAACGGGCACTGATCCTAATGGATAACATGCTTTGGTTTCGACTGCCACACCCACCGGGTACCACATCTGAATCGGTCTGAAAGACGTGCACTGTTTTTAAGTTTTAAAGTGTCCTTAACTCGTCCCATAGTGTGGCCACTGAAATCCGAGCAGGCCTCACTGAACTGAGCCCTCTGTGAATTAACAATCGCCAGCTTACATAACACAGCACACTGCACAGAACTGATTCATACTGCTGCACAATGGGCTTCTGAGTGCCGTGTCATGGTGTCACATCCCGTTTAAGGATCTAATTGATGATAACGCTACACATTTATTGGCACCCTGGCTTTCTACACACACACACACACACACACACACACACACACGTGTGTATACACACATACACATACTGAGCCTGCAATATGTACTGTCTGTTCATGCTTATTGTGATAATGACCTTTGTAGTACAGATGTAGCAGAAAGCTGCAATATGCAAATGAGCCTGCAAGTAAGCCTTACAGCCAATGTTTGTTCTATATATATTTACATATATATATATATATATATGTGTGTGTGTGTGTGTGTGTGTCTATCTATCTATCATATATATATATATATATATATATATATATATATATATATATATATATATATATATAGATATAGATATAATATGTAAACAAAGCTCAGGCCACTCTGAAGTGCATTCCAGTATGAATCTATTCATCAAATCCTCTCTCTCTTAAACAGCTGCCTCCAGGTAGAACTGGACGTTCAGCCGGATATTTGGAGCTCCAGCTTTGGGCTTTGTTCAGGTGCTGTGAATAAATAAGTCTTGTTCTGTGACCAAAGGAGCAGCGTCCGGCTTGTGTGTACCATGACCGCTAACACCAGAGGCTTTTCCAACAACTGACCTTTGCCCCTGCGTCAAGAAAACAAGCAGCAGAATATTTCTGCTCCCATGGGCAGTTACAACATGTGTTTTCACAGAAATGTTACATTCTTACTTGAGGTTGTTTTACTGGCATTTACAGAAATAAAAGCACACTGACTCACACACTTGGTCCATACTGAATTAAAACTGCGTGCCTGAAGACTGTGAGTCTCAAAATTGTTGGAAAGCCCATTGTTGTCTGACCTGAAATTACTTCTGCCATACGTTTACAGCTCTGTGAAAAATCAAAGCCTTTTATTTATTTAATTTCCAGCCAAATAAGTTCTTCATTTTCAGAAGATAACTGTGAGGAGATCTGATGTTAGATAATCCAGTTACATAAGTAAGGAGAAAGTCAAAGGAAAGGAAGGAAAGTGTACTTTCCAAAGCTGGAGTTCAAAGGAGTAAAAGCTACAGAGAAAACGAGGCTCCTAACAACCACCTGGAAGAGCTGGTAGACCCCAAAACTGCCCCCGTCAGATAAACAGACCTTAAAGCTTTGATCTCTGAGAGAGAGGAGAAGATCAAGCTGAAAACATCCACAGGTGTTTGTCCATCCTTCCACTGTGAGAAGACCACTCAGCGCTGTGGATCTGAAAGGAGGTGTAGCTGATCGAGAAGAACCTCACTGAGAAAAGGAGACGGACACATCAAACAAAGAAGCTGAACGATGGACTGACCGCACCAGAGTCCAGACCTCAGCACCACTGAATGGGTTTGATTCAGAAAATCATCAACCAGATTCTCAGACTGAGCTTTGGAGGCGTGTCTGCAGGTTCTTTGAGGAGCTGAAAGTGAGTCTCCTGAAAAGAATAGAAGCTGGAATAAAGGGAAAGAGTGGTCATTGTTATTGACATTCAGATGAATTAATGTGTACTTAATGGCTCCTGTGCCTGAAAGTTAACCCCTAAAATGGCCAGGACGTTCCTGCAGGCCTGCACACCTCTAAAATCTAAGAATAGCTCAGCTAATTTGCATTGAAGTCCCTGAAGTTACTGATTAATAAGCCTTAGTGTATAAAACGCCTGGGATTATATATATTATGATATAGGATTAAATGAAGGGTGTCTGCACAGCTCTGTACATTCAGTCAGATAGAGCACAGTAACACTTGTCCAGAAAGGGATGGCATGTCCACTCCAAGTAAGGGGAAAGGAGCTGCCCAGGTGGAGGAGTTTAAGTATCTCAGGGTCTTGTTCACGAGTGATGGGAAGAGGGATGGTGAGATCGGCCACAGGCTGGGTCAGACAGCAGAAGTGATGCGGTCACTGTACCGGACTGTAGTGGTGAAGAGGGAGCTGAGCCATAAGTGAAGCTCTCTGGTTACCGGTCGGTCTACATCCCGACCCTCACCTGTGGTCATGAGCTGTGGGTTAATGACCGAAAGAATGAGATCATGAATACAAGCAGAGGAAATGAGCCTCTCCACAGAGTCGACTACACTCTACTGACAGGATGAGGAGCTCGGTCATCCGGGAGGAGCTCGGAGTAGAGCCACTACTCCTCCGCATCGAGAGGAGCCAGCTGAGGTGGTTCGGGCATCTGATCCGGATGCCCCCTGGACACCTCCCGGTGGGGGTGTACCAGGCACGGCCTCCCGGGACTTGACCCTGGGAGGGTCATCTGGCCTGGGAGTGGCTTGGGGTCCCCGGGAATAAGCTGGAGAAAGTTGCAGGGGACAGAGTCGTCTGGGATTCTCTGCTCTCTCAACTGCTCTCTCAACTGCTACCATGACCCATCTGGACTAAGAGGTTAATGATGATGATGATGATGATGATGATGATAATGATGATGATGATGATGATGATTGACTTAATACAGAATGCAAGTGTCATTGACATTGAGCTCACAGTGCACCTTTACCAGCTCTCATGCGTTTACAAGCATTTTTTAAATGCTTTGTAAGTTATTTCACGAGAACTGGAGTGTTTACAGTTTCCCTTTCATTGATCTTTAGAGCTCCGACATTAAATCGTGCTTTGACCTTTTCCTTTTCGCAAATCAAGTGCAAAACTTCTATCTTTAAGCTGAAGGAATGCACAAATACACAGGAAATTTAGCATATTGCAGCAGAAGTAGCACATCATTGATCCCCTGTAGGCAAGTTCGTTATCTCTACAACCAACAGTAGCACATATGGGAGACACTTAAAGAGGACACATCCTACAAGTGGTTGGGGCTAAACTGCTGTAGGCTGAATGGGTGGGGCTGAACTGCTGTAGGTTGAATAGGTGGGGCTGAACTGCTGTAGGTTGAATAGGTGGGGCTGAACTGCTGTAGATTGAATAGGTGGGGCTGAACTGCTGTAAGATGAATGGGTAGATGTATGTAAGTGCATAGGGTTTTTTGGTACATCACATTAATGATGGATTCAAAATGTATATATAAGTATGACTGTACTGCAGGAGTGAATGATGAAGTTTCAAAATGCAAAACCTATCAAACGATTTTTGAAATTTTGTTTCCCATGGCTAAATAGCTGAGAAACAACTATTGAAATTTATTTTTGGTTAGATAACGTTATGTACCACACGCAGACAATGGCCAAAAAAACAAAACAATCCAAACACTTATAATCATTACTGACCTAATTACAGTAATTGTTAAACCCAGATTCACAAACAGTCTCCGCTAACTAAGCCTTCTTTGTGCACTTTCATCACAACTGACCAGTGCGGGGTCAGAGTGATGGACTTCCTCCAAATGGCTTTTTAACAAACTTTAGGCTATGAAACAGCCTTTGTGCGCTGCACGGGAGACGCAATTAAGAGGGTTCAGCTCGATTAACACAGATTTTTTGATTGGAAAGCAGGGGGAACGGGCCTCATCGTTCTGATCCGGACACAACAGGAGCCTCATCAACACTGGGACAGGGCTCAGAACACATGGAAGAAGAACAACCCACCAGCTTTTAAATAGGGTCCAATCTAGACCAGTGTCTCAGTCTCAGTTCACATTGATGCTTCAGATGAGCTCACAGTGCAGCTATTCCAGCTACTCAGTGTCCTTTAAGAACCCTAACATAAAACTACAAACTACACTGTTTAGTATTCTGCTGTAAAGTAAGCCTCTTTGATTTTAGCTAATTATTGTGTTTTGACCAACACAATTGCATCTAACAACCAGTGGTGGATGAAAAACACAAAGCATGGACTTGAGTTAAAGTCGAGACCCCCAGGGTAAATATTCCTCCAGTAAAAGTAGAAGTTCCTCCCTTTAGACCTCCACTTGAGTAAAAGTACTAAAGTATTTACCTTCAAATGTACTTAAGTATAAAGTAAAAGTACTAAAAGAGTAATTCTGGCTCTGATCTGGTCCTGTTATCATTTTTATAACCAGACTGGCTTCATGAACTCATTTCAGGTGAAAGTCCTCCAGCGTCTCTCTTGGTAAACCAGTCTTTTAATAGAACGTCATTAATTAGTGACGCTGACGTCTATTAAAATGATCAGAAGCACAAAACACTGAAGGTAAACAGTTTCCATCAGGGAGAACCGAGTGGCTCTGAAATCACTTTTTACACACAAGCAAAGTTTCAGTTTCAGATTTATTTACAACTTAGTTCCAAGTTTAAGTTGAATAAAAACTGGCTTTAAACTCAGGATCACAGATGAGCTCCTTTACTATGTTGATCTGTAGGCGTCTGTTCATAAACATAAACCAGCCCAAACTCATTTACTATAAAATGAAATGGTGTTTGTAGAAATTCAGAAAAAAGCCGCGTCAGTCTCGACTGCATATGTGGACATATTTCTATATTGAGCTCTATTTACACAAAGTTAGGTTAGTTCATCATTTATGTTGAACAGACTCTCCCAAAGTTTTACGCTGCTGCGCTGACGTTGAACCGCGTGCTGCACTGGGTCGGTATGACCAACAGGTCAAAACCAGCTCTAAACAAAGTGACCGCTGGGCCCTGATTGGTGCTCTGGCTTTGCGCTTCTTTCGTTTTGACATGTTACGTTTTTATACACACAGAAACCAAAAGGAACGACAGATTTCTCAAAATGTAGCGGGCATTTGGCTGACGCTCTTATCCAGAGCAACTTACAGTTTGATGACTTTACACAGGTAGGCTAAAGTGGTGTTAGGAGTCTTGTCCAAGGATTCTTATTGGTATAGTGTAGGGGGCTTACCCAGGTGGGGGACTGAACCCCAGTCTACAGTGTAGTAGGTGAAGGTGGTGTTAGGAGTCTTGCCCAAGGACTCTTATTGGTATAGTGTAGGGGGCTTACCCAGGTGGGGGACTGAACCCCAGTCTACAGTGTAGTAGGTGAAGGTGGTGTTGGGAGTCTTGCCCAAGGACTCTTATTGGTATAGTGTAGGGGGCTTGTCCAAGCAGGGGACTGAACCCCAGTCTACAGAAGGAAGAGGGGTCACTCACTACGTGATACCAACCACTCTGCTAGCTTAAATGAGCTAAAACTAAGAACCAATTAAATGAAATTTAAGAAGAGGCCTTTTAAGGCGAGGCAGAAGAGGCATTTTAGGCGTACAGGCCATTAATGACCCAGGAGGATTCAAGTAAAAGTACAAAGCCAATAGCATCCCTTCAGACACAGAGGCCTACCTGAGATGTCCGTGACCTGACTGTCAGGAGCTAAGGGTTTCTGGGGAATAAACGAGGCTGATGCACCCTGTGAGAGCCGGAATGCAGAATTAAAGAGAGGAAAAAGAAAGCAGATGCTTTCCTGGCCACAGTAATGGGGACCAAGCCCAGGTGAAGCGAAGACTGGCCAGCCATTGTCCTGAGAAACAGCCATCATTGTGCCTAGCACACAATGAGCACTCTGGGGAGGTGTGAGGATTTAGACTGCGGGGTTTATACACAGGAGAATTAGCACAGGAAAAGGTGAGTAGGACAGAGCAGCTTGTTCTGCCGTTCTTTATATCTGCCAGGAGGCACAAAAGCACCCTGTTCTCCTAAAGGGCAAGGCTACAGTTCTCCTCCTCTCTCCCACACACATTATCCCTCATTCATTTATGCCAAACTCAATCTCTCCCTCCAACCAAGCAAGGCTGGACATCAATTTTCCATTTTACATTCTGCCAATTAAACCAAATCTATCAGTTCCACGGCGACAGTTAATGCCACATTCGTTTAGCCTACAGGGCTAGAAAAAGGCACATCATCTTAGTGTGACAATGAGAAGATTAAGGGCAGCGCTTTTTAAGAACTTCCGGGGCTCCAACGTGGCGCAACTGTCCAAGCGTCGGCCCGAGACAGACGTTTTGTTCCCGAGCAATGCCACAACCATCCGTGGCTGGGAGACCAGGGGCCAGATTCCTGAAAGTGTCTTAAGAAAGGAAATCTTCTCAAATTTGTGTTTTTTCTTTACTTCATCCTTAAGAAAAAAGCTATGAAAACTTCTTAAGAATGCTCTTATTTTTTCTTAAGAATCTTAAGAATGATTCCAAGAACAAGTGTTATTCTTGAAAATATTATGCTCTTAAATTTTTTCTTAACCTTACGACAGCCTCACACTTGTCTCAGGCTGTAAGAGTCAATGTGGTGAGCGTCAGAATTGATGAAAGTCTGGTACTCCCCATCCTTATTGCTCACTTTCCGCTATTACCTCACAATCGTTGGATTTTCTAAGAGGGATTTTTTCGTTGTTTGCAATTTCCAAATCGGCTGTCGGTCAGATGTGATCTTAACAGCGTCCGTTTTCTGTTTGTGGCAAAGTCAGAAGTAAAAACGTTCAGATGGCTTGAGCATCTCCTACAGCTGTCAGAGTCGTTGCTTAGCAACAGCGTCTCAGCGGAGTGATACAGCATTTGTGAAAAAACCTGATGTTATGGTGAAATAACAGCGCAGTTAGAACGCTTCTCAACCAATCAGCTTGCGTGGCCGGAACTTACTGTTATATAATTTCTTTTAACACAGCTCATTTACATATACCAGTCTTAAAGGTACAGTAACAAAAACAGTCTAAATTGGTCGTGTAAAATAGATTAGAAGTGTTTTTGGTTCATAAAACCACACTAATGTTACAAGTACACTCTTTAAAAAGGTGGTGCTTCAAGGGTTCTTTGGTAAAGAACAAGGTTCACACACAACTACGACCGCTCAAAGAACCCTATGTATGATTGAAGGGCCCTTTGCATCATGAAAGGATTCTTCAGATTAAAGGGAAATGTGCATGTGTTATAGAGGGTACTATACAAAGCCTTTTTGAAAAGGGTTCTATATAGAACCCAGAAGTGTTCTTCTGTTGTTACAAGTTTAAAACCGTAACAATAGAAGATCCCTTCTGGATGCTATCTAGAACCCTTTTTTAAAAGGTTCTTTATAAAACCATCTGCATCACATTCTCCTTCAGTCTGAAGAACAATCTCATGATGCACAGAACCCTTTATTCATGCAAAGAGTTCTTTGAGTGCTCATGGTTCCATATAGAACCACTGTTCTCACTAAAGAACCCTTGAAGAACCATCTTTTTAAGAGCGTAGAGCTCAAGGGGGAAATAAAATGAAAAATGGCTCTTTAAGATTAACAGGTAGAGTCCGAGAGGTTCTCTCTAAACTAGACAAAGGTGCCATCACTCTCGGTCTCAACCACTGGAGGGCAATGCATGAGTGTGTATGTGTGAGTGCCTCACTATAATGTCCCCAGACGTTTCCACTGAAACCATGAACAGATGAGGGTTCATACAGTGCAGTGTTACCTACAGGCGTGCAGGTAGGTCCTGCCTTACAGTACATGTGATTATATAACCGTCTATCTCTCCAGAAATCCAGCGGGCCTGCTTTAAACACAGTCCAGCTCTTTCATTAGAAGGACATTGTCCCGTTCCACACTGTGCATTTACTGGTTTATGGCAGCATTTTTTTCCACCAATGAGGCTGTAAAAGCTGGCCTCATTATAATCAGTCACACAGGGACAGTCAAGAGGAGCAATTATCACTCATAAAATCTAAACCCCACAGACTCTCTCGGTCTCAAACTCTCTGACCCAGAATCTGCCTTTTTTGACGGGTAAGCAATGTATCCTCACTCTGAACGCTGGAGAGTGAAAGTAAAGAACAACGCAAACCAAGAAAATCATACTAATGTTGCTAAACAGAAACCAAAGCCAGGCTGGTCTAAGCTGGTTTGTGCTGGTCTGGGGCTGATTTAGCTGGTCAACCAATATGACTGTTCTGGGTGACCAGCTTAACAGCACTGACCAATATGAATTCCATGCTGGTCTAAGCTGGTCTGAACTGATTTGTGCTGGCTTGGTGCTGATTTAACTGGTCACCTAGCAATGGTCATATTGATCGACGAACAAAAACAACACTGACCAGTATGAATTCCTTGCTGGTCCAAACTGGTTTGTACTGGTTTGGTGCTGATTTAGCTGGTCACCCATCATGGTCGTATTGGTTGACTAGCAAAACCAGCACTGACCAGTATAAATTCCATGCTGGTCTAAGCTGGTCTAAACTGATTTGTGCTGGTCTGGTACTGATTTAGCTGGTCACCCAGCATGGTCATATTGATCGACCAGCAAAAGCAGCACTGACCAGTATGAATTCCCCCCTTGTCTTTGCTGGTCTGTGCTGGTTTATGCTGGTTTTGGCTGTGCTGTTTTTCTATCTGGGAAGCTAGGAAGAACCAGTGGTGCTAGCTTACATTAGCTATGCTAACATATGCTAACACAGACCTTGCTATTCATTTGTTATTGAGCCAGTTAGATCATTCTAAATGTTTGCTAACAGGCTAACAGCTAATGCCAGCTAATATCATCTAAAATCCCTGCTGAAAAAAAACAGCTGGTCTAAACCGGCCAGTGCGGGGTTATGCTGGTCTGGTGCCAGACTTTATGCTGGTCTAGTGCTGGTCTGGTGCAGATTGACCAACAGACCAGCATTCAAACAGAATATATGCTGGTTTTGCTGGTCTATGCTGGTTTTGCGGTATATGCTGGTTTTGCTGGTCTATGCTGGTTTTGCTGGTCTATGCTGGTCGATGCTGGTTTTGCTGGTCTATGCTGGTCGATGCTGGTTTTGCTGGTCTATGCTTGTTTTGCTGGTTGATGCTGGTTTTGCTGGTCTATGCCGGTTTTGCTGGTCTATGCTGGTCTGTGCTGGTTTCGCTGGTCTGTGCTGGTTTTGCTGGCAAGGCTCTCTCACTGGATCTTACTAGCTTTCATGTTAGCATCTTTCTGGCTGAGTATTCTTTTTAAATCAGCAGCCTAGCATCCTGCCTCTGACAGAACAAAGAGGAGCTTTTATGAACGTCACTCGTGAGCTGATGTCCAGAGCGCTAGCCGTTTAGCTGATCTGCAGGACAGCTTCCTTCCTCAGTTGGAACAAAAGTCCCAGACTGGCAGCGTTGCTCACTTTTCCTGTGCTGATGGAAACCAAAGGTTCCTCGTTTGTTTTTCTCACAGACCAGACGTAGTTCAGTCAGAAGCGCTAATATTGCTAGACACTATCATCACGCTAATTGGTGGCTAGTAGCTTCTATTCATTGTTATTCATGTTAGCATCACCGCTAGAAAAACCAGCATAGACCAGCACCGGCAAAAGCAGCAAATCGTTGCTGTTGGAACAAAACCTCGTATCTCCATTTTTGCCATTTTTCAGTTTTTTGACATAATTTGAAACTTCCTGTTACTCTTTACATCATGTGTAAATTTTATGATGAATGGACCAAATGAAATGACCCAAAATTACTTGGAAAAAACTCTGGTTCCATTGACTTACATTAGAAGTACTTCTTCTTCTTTCGGCTGCTCCCTTTAGGGGTCGCCACAGCGGATCATCTACCTCCATCTTGCCCTATCCACTGCCTCCTCTACTTTTACACCAACCATCTCCATGTCCACCTTCACTACATCCATAAACCTTCTCTGAGGTCTACCTCTTCTCCTTCTGCCCGGCAGCTCCATCTCCAACATTCTTTGCCCAATATATCCACTATTCCTCCTCAACACATGTCCAAACCATCTCAACCTGGCCTCTCTGGCTGTATCTCCAAACTGCTCCACCTTCACCGTCCCTCTGATCTGCTCATTTCTAATCTTGTCCAGCCTGGTCACTCCCAACGAAAATCTCAGCATCTTCATCTCCGCCACCTCCAGCTCAGCCTCCTGTCTTTTAGACAGAGCCACAGTCTCCAAACCAAACATCATAGCAGGACACACTGCTGTCTTGTAAACCTTCCCTTTCACTCTTGCTGCTATCCTTCTGTCACACATCAGCCCCGACACCCGTCACCACCCACTCCATCCAGCCTGCACCCTCTTCTTCACCTCTTTTCCACACTTACATTAGAAGTACAGTTGTTTTTTTCCTTCTCCTGTAAAATTTCCTGTTTGGAGATACGAGGTTTTGTTCCCACAGCAGTGATATGTCATGTTTTGGATGCTGGTATGCTGGTCACCCAGTATGTCCATGCTAGGTGGTCCAGCTAAACCAGCACCACACCAGCATAAACCAGCACAGCAGGGATATTAAAATGATCAGAAGCACAAAACACTGAAGGTAAACAGTTTCCATCAGGGAGAACCGAGTGGCTCTGAAATCACTTTTTACACACAAGCAAAGTTTCAGTTTCAGATTTATTTACAACTTAGTTCCAAGTTTAAGTTGAATAAAAACTGGCTTTAAACTCAGGATCACAGATGAGCTCCTTTACTATGTTGATCTGTAGGCGTCTGTTCAGAAAAACATAAACCAGCCCAAACTCATTTACTATAAAATGAAATGGTGTTTGTAGAAATTCAGAAAAAAGCCGCGTCAGTCTCGACTGCATATGTGGACATATTTCTATATTGAGCTCTATTTACACAAAGTTAGGTTAGTTCATCATTTATGTTGAACAGACTCTCCCAAAGTTTTACGCTGCTGCGCTGACGTTGAACCGCGTGCTGCACTGGGTCGGTATGACCAACAGGTCAAAACCAACTCTAAACAAAGTGACCGCTGGGCCCTGATTGGTGCTCTGGCTTTGCGCTTCTTTCGTTTTGACATGTGACGTTTTTATACACACAGAAACCAAAAGGAACCACAGATTTCTCAAAATGTAGGAGGAAAAAGTCGGATATTAGACTCTGAAATGTAGTGGAGTGAAAGGAAAAAGTCGCCCAGAACGGAGAAACTTCAGTACAGATACACCAAAAATACTAAAGTACAGAAACTAATTTCATTAACTGAGCTTGAGAGGCTGTAGTGTGCAGTGAATGTGTCATCTAGAACCAAAGCATCAGGCTAATCTTTCTACTAAAACTTTAAAATGCACAGTAATTTAAGACGCTGCTTCCATATCAGTGAAAAATGCACGTCAACAGAAGGCGGCATCCAAGAAGAGAGCAAAGGTCAGTTATGGGTTCACTGAGGACGTCTGCAGGACTCATGCTGTTAGACTGCAGTGATAAGCGGTTGGTCAGTGCTGCATCATGCAATGGGTGCGCATCAGCATTTTAATCTTTGCCCTGACGTCATTTTTAAGGCACTGTAAAAGCTACTGCTGGAACAGGCTGGTGTACTTTACAACCATACAAACCGAAAGTGTTTGAACAGGCCCAGGAATCAGCAAGTCAGGTGTCAAGTCAAGTGGTCTATTTCATTGCTCAATATAACTTGCACAGCGCTGTTGTCGGAACAAAACCTTGTATCTCCAAAATGGTAAATTTACAGGAGAAGGAAACGATGGGGAGAGATGTTGCGGACGCATGTGCTGAGATAAGCAACTTTTATTTTGGGCAAATCCAGTGTCGTAGTCAAAACGGTCCAGGTTCAAACAGCCGATACGGAGAGTAGGAGGGACAGACCTCACAAAAATGACCACAGAACTCCAAACAGGCCAGAAATAAACAAAACACTTCGAACACAATGCTTACATCAAACATACAAACAACAAAGACCACCAAACACAAGGTTTAAATATGAAGAAGGATAATGAGGGACAGGTGGAAAACAGGTGACAACAATCAGGGGTGGAGTCACTAAACAAGGGGGCATGACAAAATACCAAAACAAACACGAACACATGGACAGGACTGGGAGGGGCCAATCATGATAAAAAGCAGACTTTATTTTTAATGTAAGTCAAAGGAATCAGAATTTTTTCCAAGTTATTTTGGGCCGTTTATTTTGGCCAATTCTTCATTCAATTTACACACAATGTAAAGGCAAACAGGCATTTTCACACTGTGTCAAAAACTGAAAAATGACAAAAAACTGAGGTTTTGGAATTTTTGGAACATAATTTCATTCTTCAGAGCCCAAATACCCAACAGCAGCACATCACAGAGTGCAGACACACAAGAGTGTGAAACGAGTGCAAAATATACAACAAATACATCAGATACCAAACATACAGAACCGTAAATACATATGACAATAAATACTAGGGGTGTAGCGACGGTGAAGCCAAGATCAAAATCATGATATAAACTTTGTGGGAACAGTTTGGGGACGGCCCCTTCCTGTTCCAACATGACTGAGCACCAGTGCACAAAGCAGGTCCATAAAGACACGGATGAGCCAGTTTGGTGTGGAAGAACTCGACTGGCCTGCACAGAGTCCTGACCTCAACCCCATAGAACACCTTTGGGATGAATTAGAGCGGAGACTGTGAGCCAGGCCTTCTCGTCCAACATCAGTGTCTGACCTCACAAATGTGCTTCTGGAAGAACGGTCAAAAATTCCCATAAACACTCCTAACCCTTGTGGAAAGCCTTCCCAGAAGAGTTGAAGCTGTTATAGCTGCAAAGGGTGGGCCGACATCATATTAAACCCTATGGATTAAGAATGGGACGTCACTCAAGTTCATATGCGTAACAAGTCATGCTAAGGCCTGTGTGCAGTCCAGCTGATTAATCGTGACAGCCCTGATTCACATATATTGATCTAGTGTAATTTGTTGCTGAATGCTATATCCTGCCATAGAGGGATGACCTCATCTTGCTCAGAGGCTCTCTGTCCTTGCCTTGGCGTAAGCTGCGAGCAGACAGACAGCTGTGAGAAAGATTACGGTTTTACAGAGTTTCAAATAATCTCTAAAACTTCTCAGCGGCGACGTCACGTCTGTTCCACCTTTAGAAAGGCAGTTGTTCCTTTGACAGATTAAGTTTGTTGTTTAATTCTTTTCTTTTGTGAACTACTTGTGAAGTACAATCATGAAAAAGAGCTTGATGTATGAAAACATTACTGGCTCTGTTCAATCTCTGGTGCCAATGTTCCATAAATGGAAAATAAACTGCAGAAACAGTCCATTCAGAATGTACTGCTTTTTGTGATGTCACAAAGCCCAATTTTCATACACCCACCTATTCAGCTTACGGCAGTTTAGCCCCGCCCACTCATGCTGAAGTTATAAGGAGTGGTTCAGCCTGGCAAGCTTTTTGAATGAGGCACAATACAGGACAGCCAATCAGACCAGAGCTTATTTATGTAGATAAGTCTTAAAGGGACAGTAACAAAAACAGCGTGTTTGATTCTAAGGGATAAAGAGGTTAGAAAATGGTCATGTAGATATGTATTCTGACTGCTTTTGGTACAGGCCTCAGAAAGCATAACAAAAATATAGAATAACTGTAACCTGACTGAAAAGGCAACATGATCTGTGCATGTCTGTTACACTACGAATGTATGGATGCTGTAGGCATGCGTGTTGCATGTATACCAGAAAGAAACTCTGAAAAGGAATAAATCAGATCAGATTCTAAGAAATAATCGTTGGCTTTCTTAGATCATGTGGTTTTGATTTTCTGTGGGTTTGCGAAGAAGAAATGTTTATTTGAAGAGAAAACGGTACTTTTACTCTTTCCTTGTTGCTGTATGTAGGGAATGAAAGCAGTGGGCCAAAAACTGCAAAGTCATTCTGACGCCTGTTTCTAAAATTATGCGATTTGGGATGTAATTGGAAGCAGATTTTTATCCCCCAAAAACATTTCCTGCAAACCTCTTCCATGTGTTCGGCATACCAGATCAAACATGCAGAAAAATTAGCATAATAGTGAAGCTTCAACAACAAATACTACACAAACGCTCATTCAACTGAAACGTGTGTGTGTGTGTGTGTGTGTGTGTGTGTGTGTGTGTGTGTGTGTGTGTGTGTGTGTGTGTGTGTATAAAATCGAGGTTGGAACAAAAACTGATGAGACTAAGGGTTCTTTAGTAAAAAAATAAAGGTCTATATAGAACCATGAACACTCAAAAATCGCACTCAATGTCAAGCTGGTAATAATAGGTTGCAAAGACGTTGCTAGATGGTTGCTAAGGTGTTGCCACATGATTGCTATGGTATCCTAGGTGGTTACTAAGGTGTTGCTAAATGGTTACTATGGTATTCGAAGTAGTTGCTGGGGTGTTGCTAGCTGTTTGCTAGGGTATCCCAGGTGGTTATTAGGCAGTAGCTAAGTGATTGCTATGGTATCCCAGGTGGTTGCTGAGGTGTTACTAAGTAGTGGTTATGGTATCCCAGGGGGTGGCTTGGATGTTGCAAGGTGGTTGCTATGGTATTCCAGACTTTTTGCAAGACATTTTGGGTCGTTTCTTTTAGTCCATACATCAGGAACACAATGTAATGATTAACAGATATTTTCAAATAATTCAAAATCTGAAAAACGACAAATAATGACATACAAGGTTTTGTTCTGACAGCAGCTATATATATATATATATATATATATATATATATATATATATATATATATATATATATATATATATATACACGTGTGAGTGTGTGTATATAAAATCGAGGTTGGAACAACAACTTTACGCTTTTGTTACGTTTTAGTTATTTAAATTTAATTTAACAACTTTTTTTTTTCTATGTGATTTTTGGAGCATTTCTATTGGCTCATACATCACCATGTTTTGATACAATGTATACAACATATATAATTTCCCTATTATGTAAAAAATTAAACAGAAGCAATAGAAATGGAAAAAGTGAGTCAATAGAACAAAAAAGGAACAACGGGCAAAAATGGACCAATGGAAATGCACATGAGGTCTTACCAGTTTAGAATGAGGCTCTCTTTATAGAGGTTAATAATGGTTAATATCTACTTTTCCGATCATTAGTAGGCAGTAATAACACACTTTAGCACTGTTCTATCTGACGTGATGACGCTGACAGGTTTAATGCTGACTGATGGAAAAGAGAAAATAAGATTAGTAAACATCAAAATCTGAGCTTTAAACAGTACAAATGAATGTGTTCACTGCAAAGTGTCCAAAATCGTTTTACATTAACTTACATTCAAAGTGAAGCGGCACCAAGCTTTGTGTGCGGGCCGGTGTGGACATGACCGTTATTTATCTCTGCCCTCACATCCCGGTCCAGACTGGTCCAGACTGATCCAGACCGATGCAGACGTAACTCTGCTGTGCTGTTGGAAGGAACTTGCGTCAGCCGCGGCCTCGCGCGCATCACTCTGATTACTCGTTCAGGATTAAGCCATTGATTGCAGCTATGGTGATCTTCTCTGGGTTCAGAAAACACTTTGTTTTCTCCACTTTCTCTCTCGCTACCCTTTTTACCCCAGTGTCCAGCCTTAAGAGCGTGTATTAGATATAAATCCAACCACTTGTTCGAGAGAAAATACAGGATTTGTTGGGATTAGGCCAGAGCAGCTGACGAACGCCACCACGAGAGATATACAATCAGCCTGTAATTTCAGAGTGGACGCATTTGCTGCATAATGACCGGCACGAAGGCTCAGTCGCACAAAGTTCTCATTTC
Organism: Pygocentrus nattereri; assembly: GCF_015220715.1. Taxonomy (NCBI): domain Eukaryota; kingdom Metazoa; phylum Chordata; class Actinopteri; order Characiformes; family Serrasalmidae; genus Pygocentrus; species Pygocentrus nattereri. The sequence continues at coordinate 3,021,494 of NC_051229.1, forward strand.
TATGACTTATCCATTATGGATGCAATCTCACGGTGAGGTCATTTTCAGAGAGCTGGCCCTTCAGAAACTACCATTTTACCAAAGAGGCCAGAGCAGCTGTAGCACATGGGTCTGGACTCGAGATGTTTTCCAGTTGTCTCTGACTCTGGTCTTGACTCTTAGTCTTGGACTCTGTATTGATTGTTTTTGCCAAGTTTAGTCTCCGTTCCTGACTGACACTAAAACCACTTAAAAAATTATATTTATTTATGTTTATATATTTTCTTTCATCTGCCACTCACGCTGACTCATAACCAGATGACTGTCTGTTTGTGTTCGATTCAGCCAGTTAGCATTCAGACTGAGCTAGAACCTCTGGACACAGAGGCGTCGTGAAATGGTTCTTCAGATGGATGGACACTGTGCTGCAGATGGTTCTAAATAGCACCAGAAAGGGTTTTTTTTCTGTTGTTATAAGCCAGAGAACCTTGTTGATGCTATGTAGAACCCTTTTCATACAGCCAGTATACCCTATGTGGCCAAAGCTGAGATACCGTTGCAACCACCTAATAACACCTTAACAACAAACCAGTTAAGCATGGCAACTGCCTATCTATCCATCTTTCCATTTGTATCTTTCTATCTACACTATAAAAATGATGGTTCTTCAAGGGTTCTTTAGTAAAAACATGTTCTAATATAGAACCAACACTCAAAATCATCATCATTATTATTACGACGTCAAGCTTGTAATAATAGGTTGCAAAGATGTTGCTAGACGGTTGCTAAGGTATTGCCACATGATTGCTATAGTATCCCAGTTGGTTGCTAAGGTGTTGCTAAATGGTTACTATCCCAGGTGGTTATTAGGCTGTAGCTGAGTAGTGGTTATAGTATCCCAGATAGTTGCTAAAGTGTTGCTAGGTGGTTGCTATCATATTCCAGGTGGTTGCTATGGTATCCATATGGTATCCAAATATGGTATTGCTAAACAGTTGCTAGGGTATCCCAGGGGGTGGCTTAGGTGTTGCAATATGGTATTCCAAATGATTGTTAAGTTGTTGCTAATTGGTTTTTATGGTATCCCAGATGGTTATCAAAGTTTTGCAAGGTGGTTGCTATGGTTTTCCAGGTGGTTGCTATGGTGCTGCTAGGCAGTTGCTAATGTAACCCAGATGGTTGCTGCAGTGCTACTAGTAAGTTGTTAAGGTATCCCAGAAGTTGCTAGGGTCTTGCTAAGTGGTTGCTATGGTATTCCAGGTTGTTGCTAAGGCATTGCTAAATGGTTGCTATGGTATCCCAGATGCTTGCTAAAGTGTTGCTAAATGGTTGCTGTGGTATTTCAGGTGGTTGCTATGGTGTTGCTAAAGTTCAATTTTGCACCCCATTCATTCCTATGGGAAAAAAGTACAACCCCAATTCCAATGAAGTTGGGACGTTGTGTAAAACATAAATAAAAACAATATGATGATTTTCAAATCCTTTTCAACCGATATTCAATTGAATACACTACAAAGACAAGATATTTAATGTTCAAACATATACATTTTGTTGTTTTTTGCAAATATTCACTCATTTTGAATTTGATGCCTGCAACATGTTCCAAAGAAGTTGGGACAGTGGCAACAAAAGACTGGGAAAGTTGAGGAATGCTCAAAAAAATGCCTGTTTGGAACATTCCACAGGTGAGTGTCATGACTATGAACTATGAAGCGCAAAATACGACAACGGAGACTGTTGAGCAGCTGAAGCTGGACATCAAGCAAGAATGGGAAAGAATTCCACCTACAAAGCTTCAACAATCAGTGTCCTCAGTTCCCAAACGCTTATTGAGTGTTAAAGGAAAGGTGATGTAACACAGTGGGAAACACGCCCCTGTCCCAACTTCTTTGGGACGTGTTGCAGGCATCAAATTCAAAATGAGTGAATATTTGCGAAAAGTTTATCCGTTTAAACATTAAATATCTTGTCTTTGTAGTGTATTCAGTTGAATATAGGCTGAAAAGGATTTGCAAATCATTGTATTCTGTTTTTATTTCTGTTTTGCACAACATCCCAACTTCACTGGAATTGGGGTTGTAATTTCACAAAAGATTGTATGAAAACTGTACACCAGATCAAAAAGCTGTAAACAAGCCCACAATTCCCGATCAGACTGAATATTCCAGAGTCAGAGCGGTCAATATAAACGGTCAACAGAAGAATATACCATCATATAACAGCAGCGCTGTTGCTTTGCATTGCGCAATCACTCATGTTTAACAGCTTTGTTTAACTGCACTATCTATAGCCTGTCTCTTGGTAACTTGCACTGTAAACAAAGGTTCGTATGTCATTCTGAGGCCCCAGAGGAACATTATGTAAACTGTACATGAATGGGACGGCAATTTAATATGTCCCATTGAGGTTTTGCATCGACATACATTGAGTGCATTTACATTATGTTATATTGTTCACTCACAGGCCAGCAGTGCTCCTGTAACTGGAATTGGTTCCATCCCGCAGGGGAGCCGATGTTCTTCCTGCTCCACTGACCAAATCAACACACGAGAGCTGCTCTGTGATCCACTCTATCAGGCTTTACACAGACAGAATGAGATGCAGGTGCGAATATCAGAATATCATGTTCCAAATCACTGAGCACAGAAATAGTGAAATAGTGAAATAGTGATACTTTTTGATCCCACAACCGGGGAAATTCCACCTCTGCATTTAACCCATCCGTGAAGTGAAACACCACATACACACTAGTGAACACACACACTAGGGGGCAGTGAGCACACTTGCCCGGAGCGGTGGGCAGCCCTATCCACGGCGCCCGGGGAGCATTTGGGGGTTAGGTGTCTTGCTCAAGGACACCTCAGTCATGGACTGTCGGCCCTGGGGATCGCAACCTTCCGGTCACAGGGCCAGATCCCTGACCTCCAGCCCACGACTGCCCATCCAATTACAGATTTTCCATTCTAATACATAAATGATTATGTAAATTGATAGCAATATAGCATAAATACACTGTGGCATTGAAACACATTCCTTTATACACGATACTTAGGACTCAAGGCAGCATCAAAACTGCAGCGTCACATTAAATAAGGCTACAAGAAAGTACTTTTGCACAAATAAGCGATTTATGAATGAACAACAAACAAATCAGCGTATTTGAATACGTCACGACCAAGGAAAACCGACCAGAATGACCACGAAAGACGTGAAAAGATGTCTGGACACTTTAGTTATAGTTTCCATATATTATATATATATATATATATATATATATATATATATATATATATACACCCATCAAGCACAACATTATGACCACATTGTCCATTTTATCAGCTCCACTTACTATGTGCACTTTGTGGTTCTACAGTTCTACACTGTGTCCACTCACTGTCCACTCTATTAGACACTCCTACCTTGTCGGCCCACCTTGTAGATGTAAAGTCAGAGACGACAGCTCATCTGCTGCTGCACAGTTTGTGTTGGTCGTCCTCTAGTCCTTCATCAGTGGTCACCAGACGATGCTGGCTGGATATTTTTGGTTGGTGGACTATTCTCAGTCCAGCAGCGACACTGAGGTGTTTTAATACCTCAGCAGCACTGCTGTGTCTGATCCACTCAGACCAGCACAACACACACTAACACCCCACCACCACGTCAGTGTTAATGCAGTGCTGAGAATGGCCCTGCATGCCATCAGTGGAATACTATGAACTAGTAAAAATAAATGTATTTAAATAGGATGATGCTTTAATGGATGATGTCTGATCAGCTAATTGTTACTAGGCAGTTTACACAGTGACTGTCCGCTGGTTGTTGTTGTTTGTAATCGGTCTAAATCTGTCTTTCATATGATCCAGTTGCTAGGTGTCCTCGAAATGCTTGCGGCACCTAAAAGAATACTCAAAAAAACGGTGTTGTGGCATCAGTTATCATGATAATATCACATATTGCCCCTAGTGAAGTGAATCTTCTTTTAAACTCTTTTCATGGCAGCCTTACAGCCAGCCCAGCTGGACCCGTCCACAGAAGATCAAAGAGGAGCATTAAAGTTCAAATCAAATCTTCTCTTGCATTTTGCGCCTTTGATGTTTTTCTGCATGTAAGATCTAATTGTGTAGTCATTACGGCCTTTTTAGGCTCTACACACCTGCAGCAAGTGGACTGCCATAGCGGAGGACTATCAAACTCCAGCTGACGTTTCATTTAACTTCACTTTCTCTGGTCTAACGCTTTCCCTGGTCTTCACTTTCCCTCCACTTTCTGGTCTAACGGCACAAATCCACCTGTACACAGATGGGTCACAGCCTCTACCTGTATGCCAGGTTGGAGGGAGGGGCTCCTGATAAAGTGGCACAGCCAGTGGGTTGAAAAAAGGGATCTAAAATATGGGGAGCTCTTTCCTTTGAGGGCTGTGATAAATTGTACAGTAACTGATGGGATACAGTGTGTAACTGAAACCTACAAAGTGCACCTATATGGTAGGTGTTTCTAATAAAATGGCAAATTGATGTAGTTACAGCTGAGACCAAAAGTTTGCATACACCAAAGGTGCTCCCACATTAACCTCTTGGACCCCCTGAATGTGTCAAAATCAAAATTGGGGAGGGTCCTTTGAAAATAAACTTAGGGATAAAACAGATGCTCAAATCCAGATTCAGTGAAGCTCATTGTTTATCTGCTTCACCCACAATCAGCTTCTGTCTTTGGTTTAATTTAGTCGTCTCCAATTCCACCTACTAGTCAGGACTCCCCAGCCACACCATACAACTAGCACTAGGAGGATGAAAGCAAACACAGGCTTCCTCTGAGACCTGTGAAGCACCACCGTATCTTTGTGAACTGCAACGTCACTGGGCAGCCGAATGCACTCGGAGGAGAACACCGACCTCCAGGTCTACCAAGTCAGCTAACAGATACCTGCACCAAATACCATTGCATTGGGTGATGGGGGAGATGGGGGGGCCATCCTACCCACTCAGAATAAGCGAGAACCATTGTGCTCCCTTGGACTCCCGGCTATGGACGGCTGTAGCATCACCAGGGATCAAACTCGCGATCTCCTGAAAATAGGGCCAAAGCTAAGATGGTTGCATCAATCGGGAGCCTGTGTTTGGTGTTCTTAACTAACTGGAGCTGCAGCACTGCTCTGCCTCAGGGTGGAGCTATAGCAGACTGGCTCACCCAGTTGGTCCTTTATAGTCTAGAAACCGTAACTGTGCCCAGATCTCTCTGAAATACTTTACAATGAGCTGCAGCAGATCTGTAAATCTGAAAACTCGCCCAGTTTCCCAAGAGTGAAGACTGTTCCTCATTTCTGACTCTGAAGACCGAAGAGGAGATGAGGAAGCACAGAACTGCACTACAACAGAGACTTTACAGAAGAACAACTGATAAAACAAACATCCTTTTGCCACTGAAGCATCAGCGCCGCAATAGTGAGTGAATTTCATCCACTGCATACATCTCAGCTAAAGACATTCACACTCAATGTTTTACCATTTCATGTTACCACACATTTCCTGCGTCAAGTCAGTAAGGGTTTGTACTTTCTTCTCATAAGAGGTCATTTCATAGAAATAGATAAGATGCAGATTTATCTCTGGTTTCATTTACTCTCTCAAGGTTGGCTCAGACACACTTTCTCAGGTCAGTCCACAGATTTTCTGTGTTGTTCGGGTCAGGGCTCAGTGTCGCTGCTGGACTGAGAACCAAAAATATCCAGCCGACAGCGTCCTGTTGGCAGCGTCATGTGACCACTGATGAAGGACTAGAGGATGACCAACACAAACTGTGCAGCAGCAGATGAGCTGTCGTCTCTGACTTTACATCTACAAGGTGGACCGACAAGGTAGGAGTGTCTAATAGAGTGGACAGTGAGTGGACACAGTGTTTAAAAGGTCCAGCAGCACTGCTGTGTCTGATCCACTTGTGCCAGCACAACACACACTAACACACCACCACCACATCAGTGTTACTGGTGAGAATGGTCCCCCACCCGAATAGTACCTCCTGACCACTGAAGAACAGGGTAACAGAGTATCAGAGAAACAGATGGACTACAGTCTGTAACTGTATAACTACAGAGTGCAGCTCTACAGTAAGTGGATCTGATAAAGTGGACAGTGAGCGTAGAAACGAGGAGATGGTTTTAATGTTGCGGCTGTAGTTATATATAGTTTAACCGTATGTTTATTCTCTGATTGGGTCGGGTTGAGGGGTTAGGGGAACTCCCTGGCCAAATCAAACACCCTCACAGTCCATATTTGGGCAGCCCTGGTCTAAATAGCACCGTGGCACTGCTGTTTGAGGATATAAAGCATGTCTGCGACAGATGCAGTGATGGATAAATGCTTCTGTTTGGTCCACATGTCCCTTTAAAGCTTTAAAGTCTTTAGAAGAGCTGTCCAGTTACTTTTGAGCACAGTGTTTAGGATTTTTCTCAAAATCATGCTGCTAAGCTACATGGCTGAATACTTTTCTTTACACTATGCACCCTAGTCAGTGGGTTAATGAGTTAGCCATGACATCAGCTGCTGAGTGAATTTCTTTACAAGTTTACGAAATGAATGCCAATCCATGACCAAAGACTGGACGCCACACCTTGTCTGGACAACTGGCTGTTTTTACATTTGCCTGCTTTTGATAAGGATCCAAATCCAAGCAGAAGACTGATGAAGTACCAAAGAAGCAAATCAAAAGGAGGTTATATCACAGCACAATCGTCCTGACGTTCTGACTCCTGTGCAAACATGTCAAGATTTTTATATTTATTAAAAAGAAATACCAGTAAAGACAACCTGCTGGGTGTGGTGTCCAGTCTTTGGCCATGGACTGGCAACTTATAAATATAGTTAATGACCAGAGGCATAATGAAGCAAGCGCCTTCACCTACTACACTGTAGACTGGGGTTCAATCCCCTGCTTGGACAAGCCCCCTACACTATACCAATAAGAGTCCTTGGGCAAGACTCCCAACACCACCTTCACCTACTACACTGTAGACTGGGGTTCAATCTCCTGCTTGGACAAGCCCCCTACACTATACCAATAAGAGTCCTTGGGCAAGACTCCCGACACCACCTTCACCTACTACACTGTAGACTGGGGTTCAATCCCCTGCTTGGACAAGCCCCCTACACTATACCAATAAGAGTCCTTGGGCAAGACTCCCAACACCACCTTCACCTACTACACTGTAGACTGGGGTTCAATCCCCTGCTTGGACAATCCCCCTACACTATACCAATAAGAGTCCTTGGGCAAGACTCCCAACACCACCCTCGCCTACTTGTGTAAAATGGTCAAGTTGTAAGTCGCTCTGGATAAGAGCGTCAGCCAAATGCCGTAAATGTAAATGTAAGCTCAGCTTAGTCAGGCCCCCAGGTTCACAAAACCTCAAAAATAACTCGCTTTGCGACAGCATTTAGTCATTTTTTTCTCGGTTAATCCAGGTTTAGATTCTCAGACTGTGATTGACCCCTTTGTTCCAGGTTTATTTCACGCAAACGCTTATTATTTTGTAATTACAGGGACTTCTGTGCAAACGAATGGAGCTATTCTTAGATTATAGTAGTGTGTAATAAACCTCTGGGCCTGTTGGCAGTCCCATGGCTTGGTAACGGGTTAATCCTAGTTGGATGATGTTTACGTTTATAATGAAGATAAGATAAGATAATCCTTTATTAGTCCCACAGCGGGGGAATTCACAGTATTCCAGCGGCAGAGTAATAGAAGTAAGGCACTCAGTAATAGAAACGGGAAATAGTATAAACACTATAAACATTATAATAATACAAATTACAGTTAAATCTCTAGACTATTTACAACAAAATAAGATTAAGGATAAAAAATAGAGAAAATAAAACATTTAAAAGTGAAAAGCAGTGCTGTCCTCACTGCTAGTACGTCAGCGCTTATGGGAGTATAAACTCATTTATATTCTTCTATCTATGTAGCACGATTTGAGTCCTTTGCTAGAAAACTATGATTGGCCAAGAGCTGTTTATGCTCTTTAGTCCTGAATTTTCCAGCCCTGGAGCAGGTTAGATGTTCAACATAAATCAATGTGTTGTAGCCTGGTAAAAGGTGATGGCACTTGCACTATTACCTCTGATCTGTTGGTGGCAGTAGTTACACAACAGGTTAAGCCCACATTGGCTGTCCAGAGGGGCCAGTGCTCAGTGGCTAACCCCTGAGAGAATAGCTTCACTCTTTAAAGGTAAACAGGTGTATTGTAGTATAGAAACTTGGCCCCACAGGTGAGATCCAGAAACCCTTTGACTGATGTAAATAACACTTAACGCTTAGACATAATTGACGGGTAATGTTTAGGCTGTTTTTCACAATTTCAGCTGCGGAATATACAAACCTCAGTTCCAAAACTCTTTGTTAAATGCAAATAATAACACAGAGCAGTGACACTAGCTAATACATTATGACCTGTATTTGAAAAACACAGAACACAGACAAAATATTTAATATTTCATCTTTTCAACTTCATTGTTTTCTGTAAATATCCACTCATTCTGAAATTCTTGAAATTTCAACACATTCCATAACAGCTGGCGAGACTAGCAATCAAAACACATTTTAAACAGATGATGCAATTGTGCTTGTAAATAAAAGAAGCATCCAGGAAAGGCTGGGAAAGGATGGGTCGCCACTTTGCCTGCAAATTCGACCGCAAATAGTCCAACAGTTTAATCCTCAACAAGTGATTGCAATGATTTTAGGTATATCACCCTCTACAGTACAGAATATCATCAAAAGGTACAAGGTAATCTCTGTGTGTAAAGAAAAAGGACAAAAACCACAATGTGGACATGACCTTTGATCCCTCAGAGGGCACAGCAGGCATGTTTTTTGTGATGTATATCACCACATGGATCCAGGAATACAGCAAACCCTCAATAAACAACGTCCGTTGCTGCATCCACAAATGCAGGTTGGGCTTGAGCTCGAGCTCGTCTGAAATGGACTGAAACTCAGTGGAAACGTGTATTGTGGTCTGATAAGTCAACCTTTGAGACTGTTTATGGAAATAATGGACATCAAGTTCTCTGGGCTGAAGAGGAAAAGGACCATCCAGATTGTTACCAGTGTAAAGTTCAAAATCCAGCATCTATCATGGTACTGGCTGGGGTTAGTGGTTAACCTGCAGATCTGTGAAGGCACTATTAATGCTGTAAGATATCTACACGTATCTACACAGACTCTTTTTCAGAAACATTCATGCTTATTTTATCACAACAACACCCAGAAACAATCTTCTTGTGTTACAAAAGCATGGCTGCATAATCAGAGAGTGCAGATGCTAGACTGGCCTAACTGCAGCATCCCATTGAATTATGCAGCACAAGTTATACTTTACAAGTACGTAACTTGGGAAACTGAAGAATGGCTGTTAATGTTAAACATCAAACATTTTCAATTTAATACTAAACAGAAATTAACGATCACTCCATTCATACACTGTCCCAACTGTTTGGCGCTTCTCAGCTGGCAGATAGAAGACAGTAGATTGAATGCTTTAACTGGAGAAATGAAGGTAACGTTACTTTTATTTAGTGTTCATTAACTGTTGGACACTCTGCACTGGCCGTGACCTCAGAGCCAATTCAAGCATTCCTCTGCTTTGATCTCTGTTGGGTTTTGGGGTTGATGAAGTTTTATAAACGAATACATTTATGAATTCCGGTTCATTTTCACCCCAATCTGATGAACATAGCTTGCTGTACTACAAACAGGCAAAGGGTCAAAAGGGGCAATGCAGGCAGAGTGAAAGACATGAGCAAAAGGTCACAACACAAAAGGAAAACAGTGTCAAAAAGGGGGTCAGGCTAGAAGTATAAACAAGAAAAATGAAAACAAACCAGGAAGCCAAACACTGGAACAAAAGGCCCAGCAAAGCACAGCAGACTCACACAATACATTGCAAGGAGGCTATGGACACAAACAGGTTATATGGGCACATGAACAGGTGACAACACTCAATAATCAGGTGAACTGGAGTGTGGATAGGTAGATGGCTGAGAGTCTGTGGTCATGTGATCCCAGGATTCTGGACGGGGTGAGGGGTGTTAGACGCTGCTGAGCCGGCGGGAGGCGTGACAGTGACCTGTATGTTAACCATCCAAATAACAAAATAACGAAAATGTTTTCTGAGAATATATTTCTATAAAATATACTGAAAATATTTATTCATTTTAATCTTACAAAAGATCGTATTGTACCATTTAGCAAATAAAACCTTCACTTTATAAGTCGGTGTGCATTTGAGTATTTAATTGTGTGTATTACTTATTTGATTATTCGATTATAATGATCTTAGGATTTTATTTGTACGTATTTTGTAAAGCACTTTGTGAGTTTCTCTGGAAAAGTGCTATATAAATAGTTTTACTTACTTACTTACTTACTAGCCAGACAATGTGAATGATTTTGAAACACTTAGTTCTGTCCAGATGCTTCAGTTTAATGCGTGTCAATGTGAAAGTTTCTTATTGTTGTTCTTTGATGATTCAATGTCTCACAATCAGCTCTGTTATATTTTGTCTGGCTGCACAGTGAGAAATCTCACTGCTTCATGGAAACGGTCTTGATGTTCCTTTTCTCAAGGGCAAAGAAGCAGTTTCTTCCTCACGAGGCTTAGTGTTACCCAGCAACACACACACACACACACACACACACACACACACACACACACACACACACACACACAAAAACTTGTCTGCTAACTCACTTCCCAGCACTAACACTAGCTTCAATGGCAGCAGAATGTTTGCTTCAGTAGTTGTTCTTCTGTAACGTCTCTGTTCTAGTGCGGTTCTGCGCTCTTCCTCACACTAACTGAGATCTTCTCCGCCTCCTCTTTGGTCTTCAGAGTCAGTAATGAGGAACAGCCACTCTTCACTCCAAACTCTTGGGAAACTGGGCGAGTTTTCAGGTTTACAGATCTGCTGCAGCTCATTGCAACGTTTTTCAGAGGAATCCAGGCACAGTTACGGTTTCTAGACTACGAAGGACCAACTGGGTGAACCAGTCTGCTACAGCGCCACCCTGAGGCAGAGCAGTGCTGCAGCTCCAGTTAGTTAAGAACACCAGAAAGAGAAGCTGATTGTGGGGGGAAGCAGATTGAATTAATTTGTGTGAGGGCATCAGTGTTTATCTAACAGGCAGTGAAACTTCATAATAAGTTTATTTTCAGGGACCGTGATTTTGATTTTTTTCACTTTCGATTCAGGGGGTGCAAAATGTCAATTAGGGGGTCCAAGACTCTCCCAGGACCCCCTGTATTTCTCACCTTGCTTGTGAGGATGTACATTTCTACTGATGTTTGTATTACTTTAGGCAAATAATAATAATAATAATAATAATATTACACCTAATCCTGAACCTGATTTTAACCTTAACCTCAATATTTAAAAGTTTTTTTTCTGCCATTTTATTTTTTTCATGTGGTCAAGTGAGGACAAAATGCCCTTACTTGAGCAAAAAATGATATGACGTGTGTGGTATGACCACACACACTCTGTACCCAAGCAGTGTGTCACGAGAACAGAGAACAGAGAAGTACTGTGCCCCTGAAACATGTTTAACAGAAATAAAACACTGGAGGAAGCAGAACTTCCTCATGTTAAAACATCTTTCATAATGAAATGGTTAAGATGTGAACAGAGCAGTTTGGTGTGTTCTAGAGAGCTGTTCACAGTCGTGGTGATAGGAACCAGACGTCCCCCTCTAAAAGCTCCCTCTAAGAAAGTTCCTACATGGTTATGAATTCACTGCCTGATGACTGAGACGCTGTTTTATGGTGGTTTCAAGAAGGTTTTGGCCTAAAACATATATTTTTATTCAATTCACCGCAGAGGGATACATGCAGGGTGTTGTGAGGCAAAATAGTCCCTGGATAAAACTTCAGATTTACTACTATTTCATCAACATACCATTTGAAACATTCCATACGAACTCAAAAGACTGGTGTAGGTTCTCTGGTGGTTCTGGATGGTAAATAAAGTGTCTATATCTGTGTTGTAGTCATGGCGACGTCTGGTTCCCATCACCACCACTGTAAAGACATCTGAGGCATTTCACACCAAACCATCTGAATCTCTCTGTTTACATCACAAACACTGAAATATGCAGAAACTTTTAAACAGTGGAAATTAAAATAAAACTATTAACATGAGCTCAAAGTGCAGAGTTTCAGCTTATGTCCAGTTTGGGTGAGCGGTGCAGGAATACCAACCATTTTCATGCATAGCCCCCCCCCCACACTGTTAGGGGCTCAAATGTAACTGGGTGAACTAATATGACCATAAATTAAACTGTCATGTTTAATATTTAGTTGCACATCCTTTACAGTCAAGGACTGCCTGAAGTCTGGATCCTACAGACATCAGCGGACGCTGGGCTGACACTGACCCGAAGCACGCTGAGATACTTTTAAAGGTGAAGAAGTGAAATGGCTGAGCACGCATTCCAGTCACTGAATGTAAAACATCCCAAGGATGAGCAGGAGCTGAAGAGAGGGCCTGGCAGAGCATCACCAGGGAAGAAAGTCAGCGTCTGGTGAAGGCTGTACTGTGTTTCAGGGTGTGCTCTGCGGAGGATATGTACTTGCTTTCGTGTAGAAAATGAACAAAACATCTACTGGGAGTTCAAACGTCGCACGTTGAGCTGTAGAAGTGGAAAGCTACAGTTCATAGCCAATAGCACCCGTTATCACCCCCCACCCCCACCCCCACCCCAACCCCCCTGCCCTTCAGAACCTCAGAACGTTTTTGCACCATTTGAAAACCCAGCTGAAAACCCATAATGTCCTGTTACACTGACTTTAAACATCAGTATTAAAGTTAAGACATTAACATGAACATTAAAGCTACATTTTTTTCACTTGTACAGTTTCCAACTCAGAGATGGTGATATTCTACTGTGGCCAGAAACAAAGAGGCTGTTAATGTTTTCTTGGGTGTTACAACTTGTCTTCGCTAGCAGCTGCATAATAATCATGTCCAGCTTCCAGCACATTCCTCAGTAAATATCTCTTACCTGCCCTGAGTTACACTCACTGGCCACTTTATCAGAAACACCTACCTTGTGCTTCCACTCACTGGCCACTTTATCAGAAACACCTACCTTGTGCTTCCACTCACTGGCCACTTTATTAGAAACACCTACCTTGTGCTTCCACTCACTGGCCACTTTATTGGAAACACCTACCTTGTGCTTCCACTCACTGGCCACTTTATTAGAAACACCTACCTTGTGCTTCCACTAACTGGCCACTTTATTAGAAACACCTACCTTGTGCTTCCACTAACTGGCCACTTTATTAGAAACACCTACCTTGTGCTTCCACTCACTGGCCACTTTATTAGAAACACCTACCTTGTGCTTCCACTCACTGGCCACTTTATTAGAAACACCTACCTTGTGCTTCCATTCACTGGCCACTTTATTAGAAACACCTACCTTGTGCTTCCACTCACTGGCCACTTTATTAGAAACACCTACCTTGTGCTTCCACTCACTGGCCACTTTATTAGAAACACCTACCTCATAGCTCCAATATACAGGTGTACAGTTAGGGTAGTCCATCTGCTGGTGCACAGTTTATGTCTTCTGCCAGCTCTTCATCAATGTTGTGACCACAGAGCTACTTTTGGCTGGATGTTTTTAGGTGGCGGTTCTCTCTTAACCTGGCAATGACTCTGCATAGCGGGAAGATCCACAGCAAGGTGGATCCGGGGTAGAGAGGCTGCTGGGGAATGTATCCTGCTGCCCACATGGGCCTCAGCGTAGCTAAAGATGTTTGGTTCACACTGTTCTCAGTCAGAAGGTTTATGTCTGGTATGTAAAGTAGAATTAGCCCAGATCTCAGAGCTGCTTTCACTTGTTTTGTACACAGAACTCATTTAACATCTAGTCTTACGTGCTGATATGTAACTTGTAGGTCTCTGAATCAGGGTTATATTGCGCTGCTGCCCATTTTATGACAGTAACGCTATCTGATGGTGCTTTCCCTCCTCAGCTGTTTGGCCAGAGACATTGTCCTCCTGATGCTGACCACAGCCTTTTTAAACAAACGCAATAAAGTCATCCTGACCTAAATGGCTGTGATAAGAAGTCTCAGGTGAGACTTGTTTTTGTCCTGTTTACTGTTCCTGCACTGTTTACAAGAAACACTTCGACAGTAAGATAAAGTTATTCCAGTGACGGTCATCTTTCCTCTGAAATGCTGTGAGAAATACTCTGTGTGTGAAGTGAACAACCTGCTGTTTATTACTAACTAAATACAGACTTTATTAGAGAAGCTAGGAAGGAATAATAATAATAATAATAATAATAATAATAATAATAAAAAGCTTATACAGTATTTGGTAAGTCTTGATAGACTGAACCTTGTTAGATGGAATAATAATGTATATCACTTAAAGGGAAATTTCTTCATAATTAAATGGTTCACAGTGTTCACAGTGGTGGTGATGGGAACCAGACGTCCACCTCTAAAAGCTCCTCACAGAAAGTGACTACATGAAATGGTTCTGAATTCACTGCCTGATGTCTGAGACGCTGTTTTATGATAGATTTGGGAAGGTTTTGGCCTTAAACTCCATTCATGGTGGAGGGAGACATGCAGGGCGCTATGCGGCAAAATAGTCCCCAAAGAAAACTGATCATTCCAGATTTTCCACTATTTCCTCATCAACATTCCATATAAACCCAGAAGACAAAAATTGACAAAAATGAATATTAATTAAAGTAGAATCTCCTCAATGTCACATGATTAGCATGGATGCCAATTCTGTACTCAGGTTACTCATTTAAGCCGCTGTTACCTAAAGTGAGCTCACGCGTATTTGAGTGATTAAATTCATGATTTCTTATCGTCAGTTTATAAAAAAAAACGTTTTAAGAGTCACATGGGCGCCCTGTTGTGGAATCCCAGGATCCCTCTGAAAGTCATGTGACAATCACACTACACCGCTCCACCAATCATCTCCGCTCCAGATCACCAGAGTTCTGATTACAGACAGCTGTTTCTCATTAACCACCAGTTTTAAGGCTCAGTCTTCCCACTGCACTTTGTGAAGTATTGCTTGTGTCCGCATGCGCTCACCAAGCCGTCTACGTCTCTGTTTAGATACTTTGTGTGCTTCGTTTGCCTTTGGATTGGCCCTGTATTGTTTGATTCCTCCTGCCGGAATTTGACGCCGTTTAATTTTTGTCTGCTCTGTTTGGTTTTGACCTCGTTTGACTTCCGTGTTTTGGCCTAACCCCTTTTGTAATAAACACTTTGGTCCATTTTACCTGTGCCTACCTGTTCTGTACAGAAGCCTCACAGAACTCAGGTGTTCCAGTCACTTCCATGGCCACAGGTGTATAAAGCCGAGCCCCTAGGCCTGCAGACTGCTTCTACAGACATTAGTGAAAGAATGGGTCGCTCTCAGGAGCTCAGAGAATTCCAGCGTGGTGCCGTGATCGGACGCCACCTGTGCAGCAAGTCCAGTCGTGAAATTTCCTCACTACTAAATATTCCACAGTCCACTGACAGTGGGATTATAACAAAGTGGAAGCGATTGGGAACGACAGCAGCTCAGCCACGAAGTGGTCGGCCACGTAAAATGACAGAGGATGCCCCTCATGGGATGCCCTATGCCCCTCAGCGGATGCTGAGGGGCATAGTGCACAGAGGTCACCAACGTTCTGCAGAGTCAATCACTACAGACCTCCAAACTTCATGTGGCCTTCAGATCAGCTCAAGAACAGTGTAGAGAGCTTCATGGAATGGGTTTCCATGGCCGAGCAGCTGCATCCAAGCTTTACATCACCAAGCGCAATGCAAAGCATGGAATGCAGTGGTGTAAAGCGCCGCCACTGGACTCTAGAGCAGTGGAGACGAGTTCTCTGGAGTGACCAATCACGCTTCTCCGTCTGGGAATCTGATGGATGAGTCTGAGTTTGGCGGTTCCCAGGAGACGGTACTTGTCTGACTGCATTGTGCTGAGTGTAAAGTTTGGTGGAGGGGGGATCATGGTGTGGAGGTGTTTTTCAGGAGTTGGGCTCGGCCCCTTAGTTCCAGTGAAAGGAACTCTTAAAGCTTCAGCTCCAAGAGATTTTGGACAATTTCATGCTCCCAACTTTGTGGGAACAGTTTGGTGACGGCCCCTTCCTGTTCCAACATGACTGCGCACCAGTGGACAAAGCAGGTCCATAAAGACGTGGATGAGCCAGTTTGGTGTGGAAGAACTTGACTGGCCTGCACAGAGTCCTGACCTCAACCCCCTTAGAACACCTTTGGGATGAATTAGAGTGGACACTGTGAGCCAGGCCTTCTCGTCCAACATCAGCGTCTGACCTCACAAATGTGCTTCTGGAAGAACGGCCAAAAATTCCCATAAACACTCCGAACCCTTGTGAATTCAGAAACAGATCTGTTTGAACTGATTTAGCGTGCTGATCTCCAATGAAAGAAAACAGATGCCACGCTGTGCCTTGTTTACATTCTCACCCACAGCGCCTTTACAATGATGTTGCATAACGTCTCTGCCTGTTCCAAATTACACCCCCCACCCCTCCACATCCTTGAAAGCCCACTTTTCTACCCCCTCTGTCTCCTGCTATAGACTTTTAAACAGCTGAAGGGCGTGTGGACTTGGTAAGCTCAGGGATTCGGTTACAGAGTAACAGTGCAGCATTTCGAGCTGGAGAACATGTTGTACTTCAGTTTAATGGTTACACCACAGCTACGAGGCTAATACAGCTAACAAGTGCACAGAAAGCAAGCTAGTGAGCATCGCTAATTAATGCGGTGCTAACTGCATGTCTAAATGATCAACCCAGGCCGGTCACGAGCAGAAAACTGTGACAGACAATGAAATAACTGCATTCAACAGTTTAACTGTGCTTTTGTTTATTGGATGCAACTACTGAACCACACGCTGCGGCAAAAATAGCCGCTTAGCTATTTAACGCCGCTCAACTCCGCCCTCTATAGACGTCATTAACGACTATCAAATAAACAAACGCCGCTCAGCTCCGCCCTCTAAAGACGTCATTAACGACCATCAGATAAACAAACGCCGCTCAGCTCCGCCCTCTAAAGACGTCATTAACGACCATCAGATAAACAAACGCCGCTCAGCTCCGCCCTCTAAAGACGTCATTAACGACCATCAAATAAACAAACGCCGCTCAGCTCCGCCCTCTAAAGACGTCATTAACGACCATCAAATAAACAAACGGCGCTCAGCTCCGCCCTCTAAAGACGTCATTAACAACCATCAAATAAACAAACGGCGCTCAGCTCCGCCCTCTAAAGACGTCATTAACGACCATCAGATAAACAAACGGCGCTCAGCTCCGCCCTCTAAAGACGTCATTAACGACCATCAAATAAACAAACGCCGCTCAGCTCCGCCCTCTAAAGGCGTCATTAACAACCATCAAATAAACAAACGCCGCTCAGCTCCGCCCTCTAAAGACGTCATTAACAACCATCAAATAAACAAACGCCGCTCAGCTCCGCCCTCTAAAGACGTCATTAACAACCATCAAATAAACAAACGGCGCTCAGCTCCGCCCTCTAAAGACGTCATTAACGACCATCAAATAAACAAACGCCGCTCAGCTCCGCCCTCTAAAGGCGTCATTAACAACCATCAAATAAACAAACGCCGCTCAGCTCCGCCCTCTAAAGACGTCATTAACAACCATCAAATAATCAAACGCCGCTCAGCTCCGCCCTCTAAAGACGTCATTAACGACCATCAAATAAACAAACGCCGCTCAGCTCCGCCCTCTAAAGACGTCATTAACAAACATCAAGTAAACAAACATTAACAAACAGTTCCCAAACGCTTATTGAGTGTTAAAGGAAAGGTGATGTAACACAGTGGTAAACACGCCCTGTCCCAACTTCTTTGGAACGTGTTGCAGGCATCAAATTCAAAATGAGTGAATATTTGCAAAAAAAATAAATTTCATCCGTTTGAACATTAAATATCTTGTCTTTGTAGTGTATTCAATTGAATATAGGCTGAAAAGGATTTGCAGATCATCGTCTTCTGTTTTTATTAATGTTTTACACAACGTCCCAACTTCACTGGAACTGGGGTTGTAAAACGCTGACATTGTATTCAGCCTGTTCTGCTGCGGTCGAGGACAGAACGTTTCATTTGTTTCTGAAAGCATGAAAAACAGACAACCTCCCTAAAGCCCACCTGTCTGTGAGGATGTTCCAAAGGCTTCATTCAGAGCTTTTAGTTCCTCACGCTCGGCCTTCAGCGTGTCCTAATCAACCACCCACAGCCAGTGTTTCTGTTTTTCCATCACTTCTTGCAATCAAAGCATCTGGCCTTCTTGAAAATGTGCTTAGACGAAGCTGCTGGCTGCGTATTCTGCTGTTTGCTAACTCGCCAGCTTGTCTTTTTTTTAAGTTGCGCAAACAGAGACGCCTTTTCCAGTCATTCCTATTGATCCTCCTGCAGCCCATAATACTCTTAACCATGAAACCCTTCAAGATAAGACATTTAAGCAAAGATAAAGGGGGTTAAGTGCGTGACTGCACTGCGTTAAAATCTTGGGCAATTCCAACCTTTTTCAAACCTTCTGCATAACCTGGTGTGGAACGCTCCGTTCTAGATAAACTTACCGAGTCAGAGCTGTTCACAATGGTGGTGATGGGAACCAGACGTCCCAGAAAGTTCCTACATGAATTGGTTCTGAATTCACTGCCTGATGGCAGTTTATTACAGTTTTGTGAAGGTTTTGGCTTAAAAAGTCCACAGAGAAAACTTATTATTTCAGATTTTCCACTATTTTCCATCATCAACATTCAATATAAAAGCTCAGAAGACTTGTGTAGGTTCATTTTGGATAATAAGTAAAATGTCTATATTTGTGTTGTTGTCATGGTAACCCCTGGTTCCCATCACCACCGCTGTAAATATATATATATATATATATATATATATATAATGTATGTATATATACACTTTTTTCCTAACCTCTCTTTATCCCTTAGACTGAAATAGTCTGTTTTTGCTACTGAGCCTCTAAGACATGATATATGTAAATGAGCTCTGTTGTGATTGGCTGGTCTGCATTGTGCCTCATTTACAAAAAGCAGTTTGGGCTGAATTAACTAGAGACCAGCTGCTTAGTTTCCATATACAGACTGGCACATTTTTGAAAGTTCAAACTCGTTTATTTCAGGTAAAAAAGTGAGAAGAACATGTTCTTCCAAGATGATGGGCCCTTTTTAGGGTCATGTTTTTTCTCATTTCTGATATTTAACCAAATGGAAAAGATCAGTTGCGTGGTGGGTAGCGCTGTCGCCTCACAGCAAGGAGGGCCTGGGTTCGATTCCCCGGCCGGGTGACCGGGGTCCTCTCTGTGTGGAGTTTGCATGTTCTCCCCGTGTCTGCGTGGGTTCCTCCGGGTTCTCTGGTTTCCTCCCACAGTCCAAAGACATGCAGTCAGGCCAATTGGACGTGCTAAATTGCCTCTAGGTGTGAGTGACTGTCTGTGTCTCTCTGTCTGTCTGCCCTGCGATGGACTGGCGACCTGTCCAGGGTGTATCCTGCCTTCCGCCCGAAGACTGCTGGGATAGGCTGGGATAATTGGATTCATATCAGTGGGCTTTAAGAAAACAGTCTTGAGTTATTCTGGCTGTATGTTGGAGTTGTCTTGTTCAAATGTCCATCTTCTCCTCATATTCCTTTCATCCATTTCACATTCTTCTGGAATATCTTCCAGTACTTCATGTCATGTTACCTTCAATGACATGTAATGCTCCAGTACCATTTACAAAGATGCAGCTCCACATCATGATGCTCCCACCTTCATACTTCACTGTTGACGCTCTTCGGATCGGACACACAACCCCTCGGTCTCCAAACATGACGAGCTGAATTATTGTCTGTTTTTCTTTCGTTTCACCACAGCACACGGTTCCAAAAGGAGGTCTGATTTGAGGTTGAAGTTTCTCATTCTCGTTCTTGTTCGAATTCTCCCATCCCACCTTAAATGATACAGCAGTTACATTCTGGCACCTCAGGCACCATTTAAGGTAGAATGGAAGAGTTCAAACAAGGAGATGAGAAGCGACTTCAACTTCATGTAAAAAACAAACGTTGAGAGACTTTTTACAAGAAACTGCTCTACTTTTGCATAAAGGTTTCCTGCTAGAGATGCGAGAGAAGCTTAAAGCTTAAAGCAGAGCAAAGTAATTGTGCGTTTTTGTTTATATTTTTTAGCCCATATTAGTACATTGGCACATACCGAGACATATTTACAGCTAAGACAGTAAAATGGACATAAAATGTTGGTTTAATTTTTGTTGAAAGGACAAAATGACTCTTCTTCTCTTTTGGGTTGCGACCCCTGACCTAGATCTTTTCTCATTAAATTGGTCCCTTTGTAAATCAAAGCATGATTGGTTGATTCCTCTGTCACTTCCGAATTATCCATCCATCCATCCATTTTCTTAGCCGCTTCTCCATCAGGGCCGCGGGGGGATGCTGGAGCCTATCCCAGCGGTCATCAGGCGGAAGGCAGGATACACCCTCGCCAGTGCTTCTGAATTATGTTGGTTGTTAATCTAAAGTGTAAGGCTGTCAGTCCAGCTCCTGGAGTCCTAACCAATAGGAGAGCAGATGGTTTCATTTCTCTTAGTCATACTCTCTCCTCTTTATCATTAGGGCCTGTTGCCTCTCTCCTTCCATCTGGAGCTCTAGCAGTGTGAGTGTAATTGAGCGTCCTGCTACTGCTTCAATAGCTGTGGGCGCTCATTTCCCCCGAGGAACCACAACTGCTCCACCGGCCGCTGGGGAACCGTTCCACCTGTCCTGCTTACGCTGTTTACACTGTTTACCCTATTTACACTCAGATGATGTCTCAGCACGGAGACGTCCCTGAGCTTCTAATAAAGCTGTGACTCGATTCATTCATGTATATACATACAGTACCGTGCAAAAATCAGAGACCACTGTGCTGCTTAAAATGCTTTCGTTTGTGGTCAACAGAAGTTTGACGGGTGGCAATACAATGTCATTCTAATCCAATTTCAAATATCAGGGAGCTGCACGTTATATATGAGCATGCCAGACTGAACATTAGAGGTCATTCTCTCGATTTGATCATATCTTCTTAAATTCTCCTTTAAATGCTCTTCATATAACATGATCATGTGTTTCACATCAAAGTGCTCCGCTATCTTCACCACTACTTTCCAAACACGTTGGTTACGTGTCGGGGCTTGAGCATGTGTGTGTTTGTGTTCTCTCCCCTCTCTGTTGCTCTTCTCCTGCTCTTTTGGTCGCCTCTTTTCCTCATCGGTTGCCTGGGGTGTCAATCACTAGCACCTCCTGGACATCCTTTGGCCAATCAGCCTGCAGAGTTGAGCCCGAGGAGGTGGAGCTTGGACTTTAAAAGCAGTGTGTCAGAGATTGTCATCAGTGCTGGGTGTCATGTGACCTGCGTCTCAGCTCTTGGCTTCTTTGTTTGGTTTCTGGCCTGTTGTCTTGGCTTTCTTAGTCCTTTGCCAGCTTTAGTGAAGCCACCTTGCTCCGGCCTCTGCTTTCTAGCTGTACCTTTGTTAGCCTGTTCTAGCTTTTGTTGTTTCTCTGAGTTTACTGGCTTTAAAGTGTCTCAAACTGGTGCTTTTCTCCCAGGAGAAAGGGCGGGTTAGACTGTGCGCACACCTGCATTCACAGCAGTAGGTATGCGATTATCTAAGCACACTAGATTAGAGGCAGGTACCTCTCCCTGTATGTTTTAGTAGCTTAGCATAGGGTGGTAGCTAGAGCCGTTTAGCTCTTAGTTTAGTTCTCGTTCCTTTTTGTTTATTTCTTTCCTTTGCTGCTCTCTGTCGTCCCCTCCTGGGTAGATTACCCTGCTTGCCAATACCACTGTAACAACTTTACTACAGCACCCTGTTATTTGTAACTTGTGTGTGTTGTTAATTTGTCTGTATAATAAAACTGTTCAAGCTTTAGCTGTGACTTCAGCAGCTGTAAACTCTCTGCACGCCATTTCACTAGGAGACTCCGATGTGGACTGAATGAAGATGGAAGGGTTTCTGGCGGGACAGTCAGTCCTTAGTGACCTCCTGAGTGTCCGTCGGTCAGTTTCACACAGAATGTAGACGGACACACGAATCCACCAGCTCCGCGCGGTGAGAGGCAGATGACGTGTATCTCAGCCCCTCTTCATAGGCTCATAACTCCGGATGTGAGTCTTGTAGGATCTCATGATGGAATGGAATAGAAAGAGCGGCTGTACAGATTCAAATGGTTAAATTGGAGTTTGTGGAGCCCAGAGGGTAAAACGAATGCTGTGTACAAAACAAGTGAAAAGCAGCTCTGAGATCTGGGCTAATTCTACTTTACATACCAGATGTAAACCTCCTGAGATCTTTAGGCCCGTGTGACCTTTTACACAGTATGTACAGTCTGGGAGTTCATGCAAAGTAGGTAATCCATAGGAATTTCCCTGGCCACTTTATCAGAAACCCCTCTCTTATAGCTCCACTTTCCTGGTGTACAGTTAGAGACTACAATCCATCTGTTGATACACAGCTTGTGTAGTCCTTCATTAATGGTCAGTTTATGACCACAGAGCTGCTCCTGGCTGGATGTTTTTTTTTTTTAGGTGCTGAACCGCTCTCAATCCATAAAAGCCTAAGATCACCAGCACTTGGAGGTGGAGCAGTGAAACTGTGTTGTCTGGAGTGATGAAGCTCCATCCAGTACCTTGGGGATGAGTTGGAGGGATCCAGAACTGACCATCCAACATCAGTGCCTGACCTGACCTTTAATTGCAATTTATGGGTATTGACTACCTTTTGTGGGCGGCTGGGTAGCGCTGTCGCCTTACAGTGAGGTGGGCCTGGGTTCGATTTCCCCGGCCAGGTGACCGGGGTCCTCTCTGTGTGGAGTTTGCATGTTCTCCCCGTGTCTGTGTGGGGTTCCTCCGGGTTCTCCGGTTGCCTCCCAATATCCAAAGACATGCAGTCAGGCCGATTGGACGTGCTAAATTGTGTGTGTGTCTGTCTGCTGTCTGATGGACTGGCGACCTGTCCAGGGTGTATCCTGCCTTCTGCCCGATGACCACTGGGATAGGCTCCAGCACCCCCCTGCGACCCTGAGGGAGGAGCGGCTTAGAAAATGGATGGAACAACCTTTTATTTATATTAGAGATGAATAAGTAATGTATTTTGGGCATAATCAACCTGAAAATGGTACTTTTATATGAGCATTTTCCTCTGCATTGTGCCAGAAGAGCCATCAGAACAGCTAATCAGTGATGTGGGTTATGTGTGTGGGGGCTGAGAACAGACGATAAACAACAGTTTCACCTCACACCTTCCCACACGGAGCAGCAACACTGTGAGAGAACTCGGCACAAAACAAGCCAGAGGAGTTTTAATAAACTAACAGCGATAGCAATATTTAACACTATACACACAACCACAACACACACTAACAGATGTTAGGATATTTACT
>NC_051229.1:3054988-3122488 GCF_015220715.1 Pygocentrus nattereri
AGTGGCCAGTTAGTGGAAGTACAAGGGTGTTTCTAATAAAGTGGCCAGTGAGTGGAAGCACAAGGTAGGTGTTTCTAATAAAGTGGCCATTGAGTGGAAGCACAAGGTAGGTGTTTCTAATAAAGTGGCCAGTTAGTGGAAGCACAAGGTAGGTGTTTCTAATAAAGTGGCCAGTGAGTGGAAGCACAAGGTAGGTGTTTCTAATAAAGTGGCCAGTTAGTGGAAGCACAAGGTAGGTGTTTCTAATAAAGTGGCCAGTGAGTGGAAGCACAAGGTAGGTGTTTCTAATAAAGTGGCCAGTTAGTGGAAGCACAAGGTAGGTGTTTCTAATAAAGTGGCCAGTGAGTGGAAGCACAAGGTGGGTGTTTCTAATAAAGTGGCCAGTGAGTGGAAGCACAAGGTAGGTGTTTCTAATAAAGTGGCCAGTGAGTGGAAGCACAAGGTAGGTGTTTCTAATAAAGTGGCCAGTTAGTGGAAGCAGAAGGTAGGTGTTTCTAATAAAGTGGCCAGTGAGTGGAAGCAGAAGGTAGGTGTTTCTAATAAAGTGGCCAGTGAGTGGAAGCACAAGGTAGGTGTTTCTAATAAAGTGGCCAGTGAGTGGAAGCACAAGGTAGGTGTTTCTAATAAAGTGGCCAGTGAGTGGAAGCACAAGGTAGGTGTTTCTAATAAAGTGGCCAGTGAGTGGAAGCACAAGGTAGGTGTTTCTAATAAAGTGGCCAGTGAGTGGAAGCACAAGGTAGGTGTTTCTAATAAAGTGGCCAGTGAGTGGAAGCACAAGGTAGGTGTTTCTAATAATGTGCACACCCAAACCAGTGCACTGCAGCAGTGCTTTACAGGCTTGCAGCACCTCATCTGTTAATGCCAGCCTTGTCAGATCACTGTTATTATCACAGTCACGCATTTTGCTCTGGGGTCATTTCTCTGCTCTGTTTTTATGTTGCGTTTCTTACTGTTCGCTCTTTCCTTTCTGGTTTCATAACCACGCTTGTGCTTTTTTTCCATCCCATTCTAGAACCAACTTGGTCCAGCCAGCACATTCCGGTGGGTTGCCATGGCAACTGCGCCGCATCCCTCCCGTCTCCTGCCGCCTCCTCTTTGTGTTGAGTGTCTGCCTGTGTTACACAAGGTCTACATGTAGATGCACATCGATGGTCTGACAGGAACCCCCAATAAAATGAAAATAAAATCATAATGAAATGATAAAAGGCACGCGGTCATTTATCGATGCCATCTAGTGTAATTTAATGAAGGCACTAAAGCAGCTGTGGTAGAGTCTCAAGTGTATGGTCAGTGACATTACTGCCCTTATGACCATGATGCATTACATAACCAGGCATTTACAGAGAAAGTGCAGATATTGTATAATTGTGCTGGGAAACGTTCATTCCTCATCATTTCTGCATGTGCCACTGCCTCACTCTGGGCTGCTTCTGCCCGTGTTTACAGTACAGCATGGGAGGAAGAACTGGGTCAGCAGCCCTGAAGGTTTTTCTATTGCAAGATTCATGCAGAGAAAGTCCATACTGTGCCACGACACTTCGTCCAAAATTCAGCTTCAGCTGTGCAAAAGTGGAGCTCCTCGTTATCATTCGGCCAAACACAGAAGGTGCACTGACTGAGCATCTTATTAAATTTGGTCCAAAATCAACCGTACACAGACTTCTCTCCTATGCCAAATCAACAGATCGGCCAAGATGCGTTTGGTGTTTGAATTTTGCTGCTTTACGAGTCTAATGTAGCTGACATGTAATGCAAGCTTATAGATTTTGTAGCATTTACGACTATTAAGGAAGACACACAACTCATACACAAGTTGTTGTGGTTTGTTAAAGGCTGTAGTTGGCCTGAGCCACAGCGTGTAGAAGGCAAGGCTTTAGACTAACAGATAGCTCTGGCATTAGATCAGGTCTGGGCTCATTCACGTCTGAGCACTGACTGACTAGAGATGGGGAGTCGATTCTAAAAGAATCATGTCTGGGAGTCGGGGTCGAGTCTTGGCCAGTGATTCTAAGGCCCAATCTCCTTTCACCCCACTTAGCCCTACCCCCCCGTTTTGTGTGTTCATGTCTAGGGGTGGGGTGTCCCAATGCTTGTTGAGATAGAGGGGTAGGGCGAAGTGTTGGGGCTACATGGCCCTCCAAACAGAGGTTTTTCAGAGACTCCAAACAGAGAGTTATGAGAAGAGGTTCTTCATAACAAGCCTAAAAAATCACTAATAGTGTGCTCAAGTCTCAGTATCTAGCGAGCTAAATTTCCCATTCCACCTTAAATAGTCCAGCGGCTCTGATACCCAGAGAATAACTGCTGTACACTGTTAGAACACAAAGGTTCTGTTCAGGAACATTTTTCATTCATCAAGGCACAAACAATATAAATGTTCTCTCAAAGGTTCTACAGTGGCTTTAAGGTCTGACTGTGAAGCTTAAATCAGTTCCTCCAGGTGAAAAGTTGGTATTTGTACCTTTTCATAAGTGAATGTTTTAAAACAGAGCAGTAGAGTAAAAGCCTGGAGGCGAGGCGAGGCGGGGTGTGTGGTGTACAGCTTAGAACACATTTCAGTGGATTATGGTACAAGAGTATAAGAGTAGTAGCATCTTAATGCCTGAACAAGTCCACATCAAACAGCAGCTCTGACCTCGTGGGCCCTTGAGAAAAGCACACAAGCACCTCGTCCCTCGCACACTGTCCAAACTTCTTTTCACCAACCGCTGGTCAGCAAAGGTCCATTTCAGCACATCGGAAACGAAGACGTTTGAAAAACATCTCAGACCCTCAGCTGTTCGTATTTAAGCTAAAAGACATTCAATGACTAAACCAGCTCACCTTTCCAGCGTGATGAGGAGAAGCTCATGAGCTCCCTGCACAGCATGTGGTAATGATTCAAATCAGTTCGCTTATAGAAAACAAAGTGATTCACTTTCAGCCCCTTATAATAACCACATTTACTCACGGACTACGGGGTGAAACATTTAGTCCCAGCTCAGAGCTCAGAGCTCACATCAAGCACTTTCAGTTCTCACTCAGTTCTAAATGTACTGTCACGTATTATTACTTATTAATCTCGAGTGAGAAAATGAGCTGCGCAAGTGAATTTTTCAACAATCCTGAATTATTTAATCACTGAGGTGTAAACAGAGGGGTTTGGTGTGAAATGGTTCAGACGTCTTTACAGTGGTGGTGATGGGAACCAGGCGTCGCCATGACTACAACACAGATATAGACACTTTATTTACCATCCAGAACCACCGGAGAACCTACACGAGTCTTCTGAGCTTATATATGGAGTGTTAATGATGGGGAAAAAAGTGGAAAATCTAAAATAATTCATTTTCTTGGGGGCTATTTTGCCTCACAGCATCCTGTATGTATTCCTCCACCAATGACTGGAGTTTAAAAATGTGTTTGAAGCCAATATTTTCTCTAACTGGACTAACGAGTTGTGTTTGGTTTTTAATCACTTTGAAGGGCCATAAAGCAGAAAACTGAATTTTCCTTTAATAAAATAATACAATGTTTTTTTTAAAAGATTATCTTGGGTATGAAAACTAGTTTCACCGACACTTCAATGTTCAGTTGCTTGTTAACACTAAAAGCTGATCAGCCAATCACACGGCCACAACTCACTGCATTTAGGCCTGTAGAGGTGGTCAAGACAACCTGCTGAAGTGCAGACCGAGCATCAGAACGGGGAAGAAAGGGGATTTAAGGGTCTTTGAACGTGGCGTGGTTGTTGGTGCCAGACGGGCTGGTCTGAGTATTTCAGAAACTGCTGATCTACTGGGATTTTCACGCACAACCATCTCTAGGGTTCACAGAGAACGGTCCGAAAAAGAGGAAATATCCAGTGAGCGGTCAGTTGTGTGGACGAAAACGCCTTGTTGATGTGAGAGGTCAGAGGAGAATGGGCAGACTGGTTCCAGATGATAGAAAGGCAGCAGGAACTCAAATAACCAACCAGAATCTCTGAGGAACGTTTCCAACACCTTGTTGAAAGTGTGGCACAAAGAATTAAGGCAGTTCTGAAGGCAAAAGGGGGTCCAGCCTTTTACTAGCAAGGGGTACCTAATAAAGTGGCCGGTGAGTGTGTGTGTGTTGTGTGTGTACTAAGCTTCCCATAGTATTTGCTGTATTTGTTCAGCCCCGCCCACTCATGCTGAAGCTATAGGGAGAGCTTTAATCCTGGACTGCTCTTTAAATGAGGGCCAAAGTAGCAAATGCAGCCTGTTTAATTTGGTAACAAGAGGGTGAAAATTGTGATGTGAGAATGAATTGTGGTTATTATGGGTCCCTCTGATGCACAAAACCACACAAATCTTATAAACAGAGGGAGAAAGTTCAGGGTGGAAAAATAAAACACAAGAAAAATGTGGGCTATGGGCCCTTTAAACGTCTGGTTCACTGACAATCCTGCCTGGTGATGTACCGAAACATAACGGCATCAAGAACAACAGCTTCTCCTGCCCTGTTTCTGACTTTGGGCCGTTTCCAACGTTAGAAACACAAAGCAGGTCTGAGTGCGTCTTCATTTTAAGGTTATGCAGCAGCACGTGACTCTGTGTCTACAGCAGAAGGAGATTGTTATCCTCATGGCCTCTTCCTTCGGGCACAGGATAGCAACACCGGCTCTAATTTGTGATTGGTCAGCAGGGTTTTTGGGAGCCAATTAGAAGGTTTCGCTGAGTTTTCAGCAGTTAGGCCATGGGAATGTAGGTGAAAGGTCCCGTGACAAACTTGTTAACCCAGCCCCCGCAGCACTGGGCCACTCCAGCAGGGTACATATTTTTGTCCTGATGGATGTTCCCTGCGCTGCTTCCAGTGGAGGAGAGGAACGTGAAAACAACACTTTAATGGCACCGGGACGCTTTCCAAAGACGTAAAACAGGCCCATGTTTTCGTGCTTATACAGTCAAAACTGCCTCAGATAAAGTGAAAGTTTATGACTTGGCAAAAGAAAGTACACCATCAGCACTAAGAGACAGCTGATGTTGTCACGCTTTGTCCCTGTTCTCTGCTTCACTGGTGTGGTCAGGAAGGGCCGTCTGTTTTTTCGGTTGCCTTTTTTTGCCTTTGAATGGCGTAATTAGGTTTGACCTCATGTGACAAGGCTGGACAAGCTGACTGGATTTAAAACAAAAAAGCGGTGAGATTTATTTCCTGTGAGTCTGCTGGATATACATATTTAGTTTAATTGGACACTCTTAAGAAGCTGGTTTGTCTTTGTCAATACAGCTAAACTCTTTGAAAGGGGCACTCCACCTATTTTTTTTCTAATTCTATTTATTATGTGGTTAAGTTGTAAGCAGAGTGGTTTGGTGTGAAACGCTCTGTTCTAGAGAAAATGACTTAGTCGGAATCGTTACACTTAAATATAAAATAATGCTGAAAAAGGCCAAAATAATCATAACAAATTGTAAAATCTGAGATGTCAGGAAATGCAGCACACTGTTAAAACAACACTGCAAAGTAGATTTCTTAGTAAATGAAAAAGTGTTAAATCTAGTCAATATGCACTAAAGTACTCACCCGTCTAAATCACTGAATTCAGGTGTTCCAGTCACTTCCCCGGCCACAGGTGTATAAAGCCGAGCCCCTAGGCCTGCAGACTGCTTCTACAGACATTAGTGAAAGAATGGGTCGCTCTCAGGAGCTCAGTGAATTCATGAGCTTCATGGAATGGGTTTCCATGGCTGAGCAGCTGCATCCAAGCCTTACATCACCAAGCGCAATGCAAAGCGTGGAGTACAGTGGAGTAAAGTGCCGCCACTGGACTCTAGAGCAGTGGAGACGAGTTCTCTGGAGTGACCAATGACACTTCTCCATCTGGAAATCCAATGTACGAGTCTGGGTTTGGCGGTTGCCAGGAGACGGTACTTGTCTGACTGAACTGTGCCGAGTGTAAAGTTTGGTGGAGGGGGGATCATGGTGTGGGGGTGTTTTTCAGGAGTTGGGCTTGGCCCCTTAGTTCCAGTGAAAGGAACTCTTAAAGCTTCAGCACCAAGAGATTTTGGACAATTTCATGCTCCCAACTTTGTGGGAACAGTTTGGGGACGGCCCCTTCCTGCTCCAACATGACTGCGCACCAGTGCACAAAGCAGGTCCATAAAGACGTGGATGAGCCAGTTTGGTGTGGAAGAACTTGACTGGCCTGCACAGAGTCCTGACCTCAACCCCATAGAACACCTTTGGGATGAATTAGAGCGGAGACTGTGAGCCAGGCCTTCTCGTCCAACATCAGCGTCTGACCTCACAAATGTGCTTCTGGAAGAACGGTCAAACATTCCCATAAACACTCCTAACCCTTGTGGAAAGCCTTCAAAGAGTTGAAGCTGTTGTAGCTGCAAAGGGTGGGCCGACATCATATTAAACCCTATGGACTAACAATGGGACTCAAGTTCATGTGTGTGTGAGGGCAGGCGAGAAAATACTTTTGGCAATATAGTGTATCTGATATTTCTCATTATGACATTGTTGCAATAATATTATATGATTATTTGGCCGATTTAGACATTATTTTACTGGATTTGAGCAATTTGATCTAGTAAAAGTGGTTTATTCCATTGGCAGATCATTTTACTGGTTTTAAGCCTGATTTCTTTAAATTAGGAAAATGATCTGCCAATGGAATAAAACCACTTTTACTAGATAAAATTGCTCAAACCAAGTAAAAAGTGTCTAGAAATAGGCTAAATAGTCTTATAATATGCCAACATCAATCTCTTAATGAGAGATATCAGATATATTGACTATATTTAAGATGTTTTTACTTCCTAAGATCAGAATAAGTAAAATCACGTCACAGCTAATCATTTAAATTACCAGATGAAGCAGAAGTTGTCAGCCATCCTCTTTCAGAAAGGCATCAAATGTTGGTACAAGAATCTGCGAAAAGGGAAAAAAGAGATGAAGGAAACTGCAGGGAGAGCTACTGTGCTGTAGTCATGGCGACCCCTGGTTCCTGTCATCACCACTGTAAAGACATCTGAGCCATTTCACACCAAACCATCTGAATCTCTCTTGTTTACATCTCACACAGTTATGCACAATATTTGAAAAGTCAATATAATTCCACTTTAAAAACAGCTTCCACATTATCTAAACAATATCAATCGAAGGTTTGACCTGAGCTGACAGTCCAAGCAAGAACCTTTTTTTATATAAATTACAAATTGTACGGTTTTTCTGTAAACTTCCATCAAGTTGTAAAGACTTTAGCTCCACTTCTAAAAAGTGGGCGGGACAAACCATTAACCAATAAAGTCATGTTTCACTCCCCCCTTCTCAGCATCCTCACCTACATTTACGGCATTTGGCTGACGCTCTTATCCAGAGCGACTTACGATTTGATCAATTACACAGGTAGGTGAAGGTAGTTTTAGGAGTCTTGCCCAAGGACTCTTATTGGTATAGAGTAGGGGGCTTGTCCAAGCAGGAGATTGAACCCCAGTCTACAGTGTAGTAGGTGAAGGTGGTGTTGGGAGTCTTGCCCAAGGACTCTTATTGGTATAGTGTAGGGGGCTTGTCCAAGCAGGGGATTGAACCCCAGTCTACAGTGTAGTAGGTGAAGGTGGTGTTGGGAGTCTTGCCCAAGGACTCTTATTGGTATAGTGTAGGGGGCTTGTCCAAGCAGGACATTGAACCCCAGTCTAAAGTGTAGTAGGTGAAGGTGGTGTTGGGAGTCTTGCCCAAGGACTCTTATTGGTATAGTGTAGGGGGCTTGTCCAAGCAGGAGAGTGAACCCCAGTCTACAGTGTAGTAGGCGAAGGTGGTGTTGGGAGTCTTGCCCAAGGACTCTTATTCACTAGTACTTCACAGTAAAATACAAACAGAAATGTCATTCATGGACTTTCAAGGAAAATTCAAGGAAATTCAATGAAAAATTAATGCAAGAAAAACACAGGATGTTGGCCCTTTAAGTTCTTTTCTGAACATACTGTATGTGTAGCTTTACTCAACTACAGCGGCCATTTAAAACAGTTCTGAATACTGTAAATTTAAAAGTAGACACTTCTATAAAAACCGAGAGTTAAAATGATTTGCATGCCAAGTTATGTGCCTCAGTTCCTGAGAAAAGCTTTCAAACCCCTCCCACGTCACGTTACTCCGTCCTAACCGAGCAGAATAACACAGCACAAGAAGTGCTTTACTGGAAATCAGGCACTTTAGCTGGCTTGTTACTCTTTGCTCTCCTTTCTTACTCAGCCCGGCGTCACGCTGGAGCCCTGAGTTCATCAGGTTCATTAGGTATTCCTTTATTTGTTGCTTTAAAACCGCAGCTCAGTTCAAGTGTGGTCATGTTTCTCTTACATGCTCTGCCTAGTACAGCCCCCAGACGAGATCTGCATTCTTCACATCAGCTGATTCATGAAAGCTTTGGCCTTTTTTCTTATCAGTGATGAGGAGATCATTTAGGAGGGTCGATTTTAGGACACAGGGTGGAACGCAGCTGTATTGTTAAATGATAAACTGTTATAGAGACTTTTGAGTAGGATCATGACAGCTTATAGCTATTTAGGACACTTCAGACAAACTGTGGTAACGTAGAATATATCACTGCTGTCGGAACAAAATGTAAAGGGCAATATATATATATATATTATCACTGTTGTAAAAATGCCTGTTGCCTTTTACATTGTCTGCAAATTTGATGCAGAAAAAGAAAGAACCTAAAATTACCTGGAAAAACGTGTGATCCCATTGACTTACATTAAAACTAAAGTAGGTTTTTTCTTTCTCCTGTGAAGTTACCAGCTGTGAGTTCTTTTCAGAGGACAGTAAATCTGCACCTCTATACAAGCTGCACACTGACCGCTTTAACTTATATCAGAGTTTCATTTCTATAGTGTCGTCCCATCAAAAGATAGAATAAAATATTTGCAGAATATTTTAAATATATATAAACCTTCATAATATGATTAGCCCAAAATGATCCAGAAAGAGAAGAGCAGCCAAATGTACCTATAATCATGGACGCTGAATGGACTAAGGTTCTACTGCAGTCATTATTTCAGTCAAGCAAATGTACTTCAATGTAAGAACAAGTTTAGGATAATCTACCAATCTCCAACCCTGCCAGGAAAACCACAGACCTGCAAGGCTGATCACCAGCAAACCCTGCACACGTTGTAGTTGGATGCTGGTATGCTGGTCAACCCAGCATGACCACACTGGGTGACTGGCTAAACCAGAGCTAGACCAGCAAAAACAAGCTGGTCTATGCCGTTTTTCTCAGTAGGGTGACCAGCTTGGTAGTCAACATCATCATACGGGTCAAAAATCGTGGTTTTCACGTTGAAGCAATTCTACAAAGAAGCTAATCTTGCAAAGAGCAAATCAATGCTCAATCATCAATTAGTAGCCATGTAGCAGATAACGCTATCACGCTATCTGGCCTGATGTCATTAACAAGATAAAGCATTCCTTTTTAATCTAGTCCTAACAGGAGGAGTCAGCTGTGGTACTCAGCTTTATCAGTCCAAGGCTTTGTTCTTAAAAAGGTGAAATCGGTTATGTAGAGAACAATGAGCACTGGAATCATTGGCAAGCTTAAACGGTTCTTCAGGTTGATGAATGTGTTGTGTATGGTTCTTGTATTGTTACATTCAAAATCGCAACCATAGCAGAACCCTAACTATTCTCGAAAAGACCCAATAGGGCTAAGCCAACAGTCTCAAGGGTGAGTGTCGGCAGGCATCAGCAGCGTGACGGCGGCGTGCTAGTTTACTGCTAGGTGTGTGACGGGATCAGCATTGGGACATTCGACCTGATAAGCCTCCAAGCACACAACCAGTTTCTTGGTAAATGTGTCTGTCTGGGAAGCTTAAAACACTGGTGCCAAAAAGATGACAAGGAATGAAGTAGGGGAGCCATAAAACAGTCAACTTGGGATAGTCAAGCAGCTTAAAGCTCGAGTATTGATTATAGCAGTGACTCATCTTCAGTAGGCCAGAGCTATAAAAGCACCGTTAAAAACAATTCTACAGAGCAACTGAGCTGAACTACAGCATTCAGCCTCAAGCAAGATCTTGTAGTCCTGCCTACATTCTAGGCAAGTTTGATCAGCAAATCTTAGTGAGCCGCTTCTGCCTGCAATACTTTGAACAGCCAGTATACGTGGATTTGAAGATTTTTCCAGATTAAGTGACCCTTATTAGTCCCACAATGGGGAAATTCCACCTCCACATTTAATCCAGCCATGAAACACACACACACACCCCAATCCACAGTGCCTGGGAAGCAGTTGGAGGTTAGGCGTCCTGCTCAAGGACACCTCAGTCATGCGCTGTCGACTCGAACCGGCGACCTTCCAGTCACAAGGCTGGTTTCCTAACCTCCAGCCCACGACTGCCCAAAAAGAAGATGCAGTAAAACTAGCAAAATGTGGAAAGTGGATAGTCACACTCAAAACATTCCAGGAAAAGGCAACATGGAATTTATTTTAGGCTAACCACCAAGCATCAGCAACTCCCGTTACCTGTAGTACTAATTACTAGCCTACATCCAACTGCACTGAAGACTACCCAGATGACTAATATGGAAGAGTCACAAATTAGGCTGGCCAGCCAAGAGTCTTTTAATCAAAGAACTTGAGAAGTAATTAATGTTTAACTGTAAAAGAAAAAACCATCCAGGCAGTTTGTGGTAAAAATGTTTAAAGTGTCAATTTAAAAAAAAAAAAAAAAAAAGTCAGCAACTTCAAGATTTTACCAAAACAGATGCCATAACAGTAGACAGTGGATCAAGACCCATGAGTTGTTTTTTTTTTAAAAAAACAGGCAGCGTACAACAGACTAACGTGTAGTAAGCAGGACAATTTTTGGACCCTCACTGTAGAGCATGTACCATACAATAAAGAACCAGCATTTAAAGTTCAGAACAGACAACAATTTCAGAAAAGGGAAAAGAACAAAAAAAAAAACAAACTAGTTAGTAACAATGCAACATTACATAGCTGAAACATAGTGAACATACATGAGTAGATAAAGTGGCTACAAGTTAAGGAAAAATTACGTGTTGCCCAGTCACAGCAGCTCTAGTGTTCATAGTGTCCATTTGTCATTGTCCATTTTTCTTAATGGAAACGAGGGCGTTTGAGTCGGAAACGGGTTAACGCCGAATGTTAAACCATCCACTCCACAGAGCAGAGCACAAGAAAAGACAAGAGACAGAAGGGTCAGATATGCCCTGCAACATCGCGTCCCCAGTTAACATCAAGTTTAATCCTAAAATGTTAAGTTGACCAGCCAACTTCTTTAAAACTATTTAAAACGTGGTTAGAGCCATTCTGGTGTGAGAAAACGGATACAGTACTAATTTGGCCTCACAGCCAGTTTAAAAAGGGAAAAGAAAGGGGTGGAAGAGTGGGGGTTCAGTCCAGAACGAGAGAGAGAGAGAGAGAGAGAGAGAGAGAGAGAGAGAGAGAGAGAGAGAGAGAACGAGAGAGAGAGAACGAGAGAGAGAGAACGAGAGAGAGAGAACGAGAGAGAGAGAACGAGAGAGAGAGAACGAGAGAGAGAGAACGAGAGAGAGAGAGAGAGAGAGAGAGAGAGAGAGAGAGAGAGAGAGAGAGAGAGAGAGAGAGAGAGAGAGAGAGAGAGAGAGAGAGAGAGAGAGAGAGAGAGAGAGAGAGACTCTAATAGTCCACAGGTTCGTCTCCTTCTTCGTTAAGCAGACATGTGCGTATTAGCGCCTGAGTGACAGCGTACGGGTCGCAGTTGGCGGATGGACGGCGATCCTCGAAGTATCCCTTTTTCTCTTGGCCCACAGAGCGAGGGATGCGGATGCTAGCGCCACGGTTAGCCACGCCGGCGGAAAACTCGTGGATGTTGGAGGTCTCGTGGTGGCCGGTGAGACGACGAGCGTTGTCCAGCCCACCTTTAGGGTCATAGGCCCGGATGTGATAACTGTGCCTCTTCCCAAGCCGCTCGATAGACTCCTCAATGTATCTGTTGATAGACGACAAACGTTAGCCATCAACCTAAATATCCAGCAAGTGTGGACTGGTCACTCCAATGCCACAGTTACATGAAAATTTGCCCATTACAATTTTTTTGGAAACTATTGACCTGATGAAAATGCAACTTTGCCAAAAACAAACGTACACACTTTGGAGACTAACTTTCCAAAATGTATGCATTTGTGTGACCATGACCACTCCCTAGTGACCAACACAGAGCATCCACCACAGTAAAGTGGACTTACTTCAGTCCACCCTCTTCCCGCATCTCCTTGGTGCTAAAGTTAGTGTGGCAGCCAGCGCCGTTCCAGTTGCCAGGGATGGGCTTGGGGTCAAACGAGGCCACCACGCCGAAGTCTTCGCAGACTCTGTGCAGAATGAAGCGAGCTATCCACAGGTGATCTCCCATTTCAATGCCTTCACAAGGGCCCACCTGGAACTCCCACTGGAAGACAAACAAAGCCACATGAGCGCTAAACTCAGGCAAGAACTGGGGTCAGTTAAGGTACCGCAGCTGTTCTCTTAGCTGGATTAAGCTTTACTGTAGGGTTCCCAGCCAAGTATCTGTACCTGAGCAGGCATGACTTCAGCATTCGTGCCACAAATCTTCACCCCAGCGTACAAGCAGGCTCTATAGTGGGCTTCAACAATATCTCTGCCATAGGCCTTATCTGCCCCAACTCCACAGTAGTAGGGTCCTGGAAGGAGGAATGACCTACCGTTAGCACTGCCAACATCAATACAGAGATACACAGCATGATATGGACAATATCCCACATATTGCAATGCACCGAGTCAATGTGAGCTGGATACAAACTGGCTTGCTTCATTATTTTGCCCAACAAAGCTGTTGCATGTTAATATCATACATAGTCAAATCAGTACACAAACATTTTGCAACCTTAATAAAGAACATGTGAAAATATACAGGAGATTCTTACCTTGTGGTCCAGGAAAGCCATTAGAGGGCCACCCAAAGGGGTGTCCATCTGTTCCCAAGATGGTGTACTCCTGCTCCATTCCAAACCAAGGGCTTTGTTCCTCCACCATCTGCATGATCTTCTGGCAGGTGATACGATGGTTGGTTTCTAGAGGAGACGAACATGAGCCTTCAAACCCAACAACCACCACTTTACATGACAAATCTGCCATACTCTGCTCATAAAACCAGTTAACCAAGTCAACTAATCTTCTGGGATCAAAGAGGGGGCAGGAACATGTTGAGAACATTCTCCATTAAAAACAACTTAAACTTCACTAAAAAAACATGTTTATATTTACCAGTAGGCTTGTGGTTATACTTCAGCACCTCACACAGGACTAGTTTGTTGGGGTCTTTGCGGAAAGGGTCCCTGAACATGGCACAGGGAACCAGATACATGTCGCTGTTGGAGCCTTCAGACTGGTAGGTGCTGGAACCATCAAAATTCCACTCGGGGAGATCTAAACAGCAAAGATGGGTTAGAAATTAGCCAATAAAAGCAGAATTTACAACATTTCCCAGCTCATTGTGGACGTACATGCTGTTAAAACCTTCAGAAAGACGTACCTTCGACGCTTTTAGGCTCAGAGTCCAATGTTCTGGTCTTACATCTCAGCGCCTCTCCAGTCCCATCTATCCAGATGTACATGGCCTGCACTTTTTCTCCTTGTGGAAGCTCCATATACTGGCGCTTGACCAGTTTACTCAACTGTGAGCTGGATGAGGTCGCCATGCTGATTACTATAAAACCCCTAAAGAAAAGAGATGGAGAACAAGGTCAGTTACAGGAGTTCAGGAGTATTTGAGATGATGCTGCATGCTGTAGGCACCAGCTGTGCGCCACATAGGCGGTGGATTCAACCTTGTTCAGCCAAGTGCACGCAACTACACGTGCTGTGTGCAAAAATCGACCCCCACTCTCACACCACAGGGGGGTTTCTTCCAAATCTGCCCCATGCAACACTACAAAGCACGCATTGTAATGCAGATTGTAGCATTAGGGGCTCACATTGCATCACTTAAGGCCAAAGCTTAAGATGCTTTTCTATTCGCCTGCTTCTTATTGGAACTTTCCGTTCCACCTTAAATGGTGCAGCAGTTGCATTTCGACTGAGGCGCCAGAACGCAACTGCTGCACCATTTAAGGTGGAACGGGGAGTTCCAATATGAAGCAGGCGAAAACGAGCCTATCGCCAGCTTCGTCAAACAGGTGAAGACGCAGCGTAAACAAAGGACTGCAGTCAGCACTTAAACGTGGATTACACGCAAAAGATCTGAAGATTAGGACAGAAGAGAATTAAGAGATTAATCGCACACAAAGGAAAACGAGTCTAGGCAGAAGCGAGGCTGACCGCCCCGCTCATAGGCGGGTTGAGGAGTAAAGATTAACAGCCTACCTGGACACCCCAGAAAACTAAAACAGGCGACGGAGGACGGACGGGTCCAGATATCTGTCTGTCTGGTCACGGTCTGCTGGTCTCTCATCCTCTGTGCAGGGACCCCGGGATTCTCCCGGACTTATATCCAAGCTCCGGGAACCTGCTGCGCTCTGATTGGTCAGAGGGCGTCGCCGTTGCCGGGGCGCTCACAGTCCATTGGCTGGTAAAACGGCCACTTCCAGAGACTCGGAGCGCGGCTTTAGTGGACAATACAGGAAAAAACAGGAGCGGATGAAACGGCCGTGAAAGTTACTGAGGCAGAACTATAAACACTCACTGAGCGAAATCAAACCACACAGAAAGACGAAGTGGCTCTCCAGCGCCACCCTGTGGTTCTGCGCTTGAGTGCATGTAAATGAATAAAGAAATTAATTAATTAATAAATTAATAAGTGTGTATACCTTGCAAAAAGGATCTCTCAACAAATTAAACCAGCAAATCTAATTAATATATATTGTTTATACTGTTAAGATCGTTCTAAGCTTATTTTTAAGAGTATTGAACGTATTTCTATATGTTTTATTAATTTTATTTAAGTGCAATTCTGTCAGTATTTTTTGACTCAATAAATTACTTACAACAAAAAATCTAATAACATTAAAACTCTTATATTATATGATCTTGGAACAGTGTTAATAGTTGATATTCAGACCATACGCGCGCGCACACACACACATACACACACACACACACACACACACACACATATACAGTCTCACACACACACACACACACACACACACACATACATACACTCACGCACATACACAAACATACACAAACATACACACACACACACACACACACACATACATACACTCACACACAGACACACGCATACATACACACACACACACACACACACATACACACACATACATACATACACTCACACATGCATGTAAATATATATAAATGTGTGTGTGTGTGTGTGTGTTTGTGTGTGTGTGTGTTTCGTGCAGCATACTGAGCTGTGCTACGTGTAGGAATAAGGGGAAATTATGAATAAGATGAATGATGAAATAATGAATTATGAATAATAATAATAAGATAATGTTATTATTATTATTATTATTATTATTATTATTATTATTATCCACAAATATTATTACACATATATTATCCACAAACACCGCAGACCAGCGCTGATCGCTGTCAGGTTAGGTAAACAAAACATTCCTATTTATTACAAAACAAACACACCGGTGCAGTAAATGGCTGACCTGCGCCCCCTGCCGGCAGATTTGTGAAAAAAACCCCTCAAATAAATGTTCATAGCGCCTCAGCAGCGCCGCCACGCGGCAGAAAGTAGATCCCTTTGTTAACTTTGCTTTCATTGTTTTTTAGAATCAGAATGTTCGTTTAACACCAGGAGTACAAGGAACTTCTCTCGGCGCAGGAGTCAGCATGAAATTACATCTAAATAAACAAACAAACAAACAAATAAATAAATAATACATGTAAACATAAAACAGAGAGCACACAAACAAACTGGGGGGAATGTGCAGGTTGGGCCGTGTGGACCAGTACAGCTACAGTCAGGCGCTGAGGAGCTGAAGAACCTACAGACGGAACAGCTCAGAGAACCGAGCAGTAAATATTAATATAACTGTAAACATGTTTATAAAATATGTACATTGCAACAGGTTAAAGTGCAAATATGCACTGACTACAGTACACGCTTTAAAAAAGGGTTCTTCAGGGGTTCTTTAGTGAAGAAAATGGTTCTAAACACCCAAATAACATTTTTCATGATTAAAGGGTTCTCGACATGGTGAAATGGTTCTTCAGATCGACAGAGAATTTGCTTTAAATGGTTCTATATAGCACCAAAAAGGGTTCCGCTGTTGTTATGGTGTCGAGCTTCACACTTAAAAAATATGGTACTTCAGTGGTTCTTAAGTAAAGAAAATGGTTCTACGTGTGACCATGAACCCTCAAAGAACCCTATGCATGTTTAAAGTTTGCGGTAGATGGTTCTGTTTAGAACCCTTTTGTTAAGGGTTCTCTATAGCGCCCAAAAGTGTTGTTGTGTTGTTACAATGTCAACTCTGTAAGAATAGAAGAACCCTTTTTGGTGCTGTATAGAACCATTTTCAAAAAGCTGCCATAGAGAACCATACACTCGCCGGCCACTTTATTAGGTACAGTTCAGTTGCTTGTTAACACAAATATCTAATCAGCCAATCACACGGCTGCAGCTCACTGCATTTAGGCATGTAGAGGTGGTCAAGACGACTTGCTGAAGTGCAGGCCGAGCATCAGAACGGGGAAGAAAGGGGATTTAAGGGACTTTGAACGTGGTGTGGTTGTTGGTGCCAGACGGGCTGGTCTGAGTATTTCAGAAACTGCTGATCTACTGGGATTTTCACACACAACCATCTCTAGGGTTTACAGAGAACGGTCCGAAAAAGAGGAAATATCCAGTGAGCGGTCAGTTGTGTGGACGAAAATGCCTTGTTGATGTGAGAGGTCAGAGGAGAACGGGCAGACTGGTTCCAGATGATAGAAAGGCAACAGGAACTCAAATAACCAACCAGAATCTCTGAGGAACGTTTCCAACACCTTGTTGAAAGTCTGACATGAAGAATTAAGACAGTTCTGAAGGCAAAAGGGGGTCCAGCCTTTTACTAGCTAATAAAGTGGCCGGTGAGTGTAGATAGCAGATTCTTCAATCTGAGAACCCTTTCACAATGCAAAGAACCATTTGCATGCAAATATTAAAAAGGGTTCTATACATATAATAAGAAGAACCCTTGAAGAACCATTATTTTAAGTGTTGTAATAATATAATAACCCTTTATGGTGCCGTACAGAACCATCTACAGCACATTCTCCAGCACAGAGCAGAACAATGGGCCCATGTGAACGACCTTGTTGGAAAAAGACCATTAGAACCATTAGGATTAAATCCTGATAGTTTTGTTTTCTAATGGTAATTGGCTTAAAGGTTGCCATTAAAGACCAGTGGTTTTCCAGTAGGCCATTTATAAATTCCAACAGATGCATCTAGAATCAGTCACACACACACACACACACACACACACACGCACACACACACACACACAGTGAGTGGACGTCTCAGCGCATTTGCATACAGATCAGCCTCCTCCTCTGTTTGCTCTGTTGGCTCGTCACTGGCCGTCTAATCAGGCTGGAGTTAACTTGATCTGCTTTATCCCATCAGTCCTCAGTTGAGAAAGAGCTCACAGGTCTGCTGAGAGATGATGAAGTGTTTGTTGATTCTTCACCACGTTCCTCAGGCTGCCTGTAAGTGAAGAGCTCCTCAGGGCTGTTAAAGAACAGCTTAGCACGTCTTTCTCTTCGTCTGCAATCCTCTGTAATCCTCTCACTCCTCTCACCAGGTCTTTGGACAGACCCCTCTCTCCTATCTGTCCTAAAACAAGTGGCTTAAGTGTCCAGAGATACCACACAGTCAGGTATCACTCACCACTGTTTACCCTGACTGTACTAAAGCTGACTTCAGTAGCTAACTCAATAATGTAGCTATATATAAGGTAAATTAAAGGGCAATTCCACAAAATATCCCAATTCCTGCATAACTAAATGGTTAAGAGTCGTTTGATTGTTTCTAGAGAAACTTACTAGTTATAGTGCTTCTTTTCTGCATTATTTTCTACTGTAATACATGCAGACCGTCTATGGAAAATTCTATTATCAGCATAACGATTTGCGATTTGAGTGAAAAGTAGAATCTTTAATGAATATTAAAGAGAATTTGTGAAATTCTCGCCATTTGGTGGTGTGTCCCTGTGTTGCTTTAACGCCAGCCTGTACTCGAGCTGCATGGAGTCCACAAGTTTGTGTGAAAGTCTCTGATCAGCAGATCAGACCCACCTGAGAGTCGTCTGATCACGAGCTTCACTGGACGAGATAAGACTTGTCCAAAAAAGACAAAGGCCTTAAAGGGGAACTCCACCAATTTTCCAAATTTTCTACATAATTCAACGGTTAAGATGTAAACAGAGTCTTGCAGAGCAGTTTGGTGTGAAACATTCTGTTCCAGAGAAACTTACCAAGTCAGAGCTGTTCA
Organism: Pygocentrus nattereri; assembly: GCF_015220715.1. Taxonomy (NCBI): domain Eukaryota; kingdom Metazoa; phylum Chordata; class Actinopteri; order Characiformes; family Serrasalmidae; genus Pygocentrus; species Pygocentrus nattereri. The sequence goes on from NC_051229.1 coordinate 3,073,417, forward strand.
CAGTGGTGGTGATAGGAACCAGACGTCCCCCTCTAAAAGCCCCCTCACAGAAAGTTCCTACATGAGATGGTGCTGAATTCACTGCCTGGTGACATTTGTTTTATGACATTTGTTTTATGTTTGGCCTAGAACATGCATCTATTTGTTGTAGAGGAGGGATACATAGTATGCAGGGTGTTATGAGGTAAAATAGTCCCCAAAGAAAACTTACTATTTAATACCATCATTAACAGTCCATATACAAACTCAGAAGACTGGTGTAGGTTCTCTGGTGGTTCTGGATGGTAAATAAAGTGTCTATATCTGTGTTGTAGTCATGGCGACATCTGGTTCCCATCACCACCACTGTAAAGACGTCTGAACCACTGTTACACCGCGCTCACTCAATTATGAAGGAATTTTGAAAAGGTGCAGCTTAATGCAGGTTGAGACAGACTACATGGGCCTTGTATCTCCAGTGCAAAACTAAAGGAGCCAACATGTCTGGTCATGTCTTGTGTAGGTTTTGACCAAACCACGACATTAACACTCAGCTCTATAGCAAGGCCATTGCTTTTTTTTAACTGTACTGTGTTTACTGTGCTGTGTTTTGTGAAGGAGAGGGGTCAGTCTTACTCTGGGTAAGAATGGGGAGTTTGCTTCATGCTAATAAGCAGGATTTGACCCCAAAACCATCAGTACCAGCTTCTGGTCACTGTAAACAAGACCACTCCCCTCAGTGAAGGATCCTGCCCATGAAAACCTGTAATGTTCCTCCACGTGAGAGCTCAGTGCTGTACTGGTATGTGCAGTGGCCGTTCAGGGCAGCCTACAGCCTTTAATACTGTATCTATCTGGGGGCAGTCGTGGGCTGGAGCTTAGGGAACCGGCCCTGTGACCGGAAGGTTGCCGGTTCAATCCCCAGAGCTGACAGTCCATGACTGAGGTGTCCTTGAACAAGACACCTAACCCCCAATTGCTCCCCGGGCGCCATGGATAGGGCTCCCCACTGCTTCGGGCAAGATAGTCTTGAGAAAGTTTGGCCTAAAATGTGATTTTTGTTTATTATTATTGGTGGAGGGACACATGCAGGGCGTTTTCAGGCCAAATAGTCCCCAAAGAAAATCAGAAAAAGTTTTCCACTATTATATCATCATCGTTCCATATAAAACTCACATTTAGGTTCTCTGGTGGTTCTGGATGGTAAATAAAGTGTCTATATCTGTGTTGTGGTCATGGTTCCCATCACCACCACTGTAAAGACACCTGAACCATTTCACACCAAACCCTCTCTGAATCACTCGATTTACATCATAATTACCAAATTATGGTGGAATTTCCCTTTGAGAGCTGTTACATTACCATATCAGCACAAGTGAAGTGTGAGAACCAGGTGTACACAAAGCTCTTCCTGCTGAAAAAAGACCAGTAGAACAATTAGGAATGAAACCTGATGGTTTTGCTTTCTAATGGAATTGGTGTAATGGTTACCACCAGATACCACTAGTCTCCTGTAGGACACTTTAGATCCCATTAGGAAGCTTTAAATGCATCAGGAATCTGTCCAAGAACACATGTTAAACCATTAGAATCCTTTACACTTTGATAGTTACCCATCAGGAAAACACATTATTTTTCTCAAATGTAATTTGAGAAATTTCCCTTTACACCATCTTAAAGGGGAACTCCACCAAATTTAAACCAATTTTCAAAACAATCACTCAGATTCTCTCTGCTCTAGAGAAACTTACGGTCAGAACTCTTCACAGTGGTGGTGATAGGAACCAGACGTCCACCTCTAAAAGCTCCCTCATAGAAAGGGCACGTTTGTGATGATACATATTGTTAATCCATTTATTTAAAACCATACTAATTAAAACGCCTATATTTGTGTTTCCTATTCACTGTAAAGAAATTTGAGTTTGTAAGTTTCTCCATGTCATGACAAGCCACTCTGAGTTGCTTTGTTTACGTCGCAATGATGGAATTATGCAAAGAATTTGAAAAGTTGGTGGGATTTCCCTTTACGGGCTGATTCATTACTATACTAGCACAAGTGACGTGTGTTAACCAAGTCAGACAACGTTTCCCTGCTGAACAAAAGACCAGCAGAACAATGTGTGGTGGCTCTGCTTGGTCAGACAGAGATGCAGTGCAGAGCCGGGTGTGCTCAGACGTCTCCCTCTAGTGGTCAAGATGTGGAGCAGCAGCAGCTGAGGTGCACACAGGAGGCCTTCTCACCCTGTCAGGCCTGCTGTTCTGCTACGGAAACGCAGAAGCTCTGAGCAGTGAGATGTGGGCTCTGTGGGCTCTGTGGGCTGCGGAGAACGTGAGAAGAGGAGGCGCAGTTAACCTGCGCATGTGATGTCGGTGGTTCTAATTCAGGTCAGTGTCATTTTGTTTGTTTCCTGTGTGTGGGACATCAATCAGAATCAGGATCAGAATCCTTTATTGATCCCAGAGGGAAATTGCAGTTGTTACAGTTGCAGCCATTTATGTAAAAGAATAAACACTTTAATCATTTAAAACAAAGATAAAGAGAAATTTGCAATATGTACATGAGATTTAAGCTCTTATGAATACAGTAAAGTGGCGGTGACTGTGATAATAAATATGAAGCATCTGGTATAAGACAGTTCAAATTATTGTCCCTCTGAGTTTTTGCACACAATGATTATTATTATTATTATTATTATTGCACATATGAACTGTTTGGTATTGAGTTTTGCACAGATGAATCACACACTGAGGGAGGAGTTATAGAGTTTGATGGCCACAGGTAAGAATGACCTCCTGTGGCGCTCTGTGGTCATTTCGGTAGAATGAGTCTGGCACTGAATGACCTCCTGTGTCTCATCACCGTGTTGTAGAGTGGGTGGGAGCCATTGTCCATAATGGCCTGCAGCTTAGACAGCGTCCTCCTCTCCGACTCGGCCATCAGCCATCAGAGTCCAACATCACCGGCCTTGCAGTGTGTGGACATGCACTTAATAGACCCTTTTCACATTTCCGCACTTTTCCTACAGGTAGTAGTTGTTGCCGGGTAACACTGCATCCACTAAATCCATTACAACGACCAGTAGAGCGCGTACAGCTCACTCCAGTGTTAGAGCTGGAAGTAAAAACAGTCTTTTCTCAGTTTCAGTGGTTTGTCAGCTGACGATGAGCAGGAAAACGAGTTTGTGTGATTGATAAAAGAATAAAGTTTGTCAGACGGAGTAAAAGAGCCTCTCTGTCTGCATTTCAGCGCTGCTGACTGACGTTACACTGAACGCAGTTTGCGCTTTAAAGTTGCTGCCACAGCCGCTTTCAGAGCAAAAGTTTTCATTTTCTCCCTCAAAAAAGCTCAGCAGCTAAGACTGAGTGCTCGGCGGAGAGTAGATGTTCGTTCACCGGTGCTGGTGGTTCCACCTTAAATGGTTTATTTATATGGCGCTTTTTACAACAGGTGCTTTCACAAAGCAGCTATACAGAAAAAGTCCAGGTCCGAGCCCTTATGAGTGTCGCCAATGGCAACAGTGGCAAGGTAAAGACTCAGACGGGGATCCCATCCTCAGCACCGCTGGTCAACTCCGGCCCGCAAACAGTGTGAAAATGACCACACTATTTTTTGATGTGCTGCTCCAGTGTTGGAACATTTTGTTATGTGTAATATGGCTATTCTAACGTTTACACACAGGATTCAGCAGCTGCACATTTGCTTCTAATATATATGATTTCTGAAGTTGAACTTATTGCCTGTGGTGATGAGCGATATGATGCAGAAGCAGCAGATGGAGGCTGTGCGTAAAACCCACGGAAATATTCCTTCAAGTCCATGAATATTACTAATTGGCTCTGGTTATTTGTGTCTCGTGTTTTTTTCCATTTTCACAGCCTGTTTTTGGGCTATAATGGTCCCTAAAACGTGCAGGTTTTATGGCAGATGTCTGTGTAGCGAGTGTAAGATTTAATTGCTGCAGATGTGGGAGATTAAAAGCTGGAATGTTTTTCGTTATATAACGAAATGTACAGATGGTTTACGGTGTTTGAGGCAATTAAGTCGTTGTGACAGTGAGAAAAAATTGGTTCAGACTTTCTCTACAGGTTTAAGAAACACCTGAATACGTTCCCTTCGTCCTCAGACGGTCATCACTAGTGAGCTGGTACGGTTACACTGCTCTGCGATGTGTATATAGCCTGAAAACAGAAGACAACTGATTATTTTTTCCCTCTGAATATCTACCCATGCGTCTATACAGTCTGAGATGATGATAACTTCTGGAAACATCTGAGTCAGCTTTGGATTCAGCTTGTGCCACTTTAATAGCTACAGTTCAGTTGCTTGTTAACACAAATAGCTGATCAGCCAATCACACGGCCGCAGCTCACTGCATTTAGGCATGTAGAGGTGGTCAAGACGACTTGCTGAAGTGCAGACCGAGCATCAGAACGGGGAAGAAAGGGGTTTCAAGGGGCTTTGAACGTGGCATGGTTGTTGGTGCCAGGCGGGCTGGTCTGAGTATTTCAGAAACTGCTGATCTGCTGGGATTTTCACACACAACCATCTCTAGGGTTCACAGAGAACGGTCCGAAAAAGAGGAAATATCCAGTGAGCGGTCAGTTGTGTGGACGAAAATGCCTTGTTGATGTGAGAGGTCAGAGGAGAATGGGCAGACTGGTTCCAGATGATAGAAAGGCAGCAGGAACTCAAATAACCAACCAGAATCTCTGAGGAACGTTTCCAACACCTTGTTGAAAGTGTGGCACGAAGAATTAAAGCAGTTCTGAAGGCAAAAGGGGGTCCAACCTTTTACTAGCGTACATAATAAAGTGGTCGGTGAGTCTATATTCATAGATAAGTGAGTCATACAGTGTCAGAAACAAGCGAGCAAGCAAAATTTATTTATAAAGCAGATGTTGTCACAAAGCAGCTTTACAGAACAATCCTTATTACAGAAAGAAAAAGAAAAGAAAATCAGGATCCGAGCCCCCATGAGCATCACCAGTGGCGACAGTGGCAAGGAAAAACTCCCGAAAGAGCAAGAAACCTTGAGAGGAACCAAGACTCAGAAGGGGAACCCATCCTCCTCTGGTCGACACCGGATAACAATCATTATTAGTGTAAAGTATTATAGTACAAAGCAGGAAAAACAGGTGGGCAGTTCATTAGATTAGTCTATGATCAGCAGCGGCAGCATCTGAGGGTGAGGACTCCACTGTACAGCAAGAAGTTCAGTGGTGGTCAAGCTGGTCCAGAAGGCTGGCGAGCAGCGGCACCTGATCAAGGCAGAAGAAGCAGCAGCATCAGACGCGCAGGATGGGCAGCTGATCAAAGAAAGGAAAGAAAAACACAGTCAGAAAGCACATAATCCAGACTGTTAGAGAAACTGGAGATGGTTTCAGGAGAGTATGTGATGATTTAGGCCTGCAGTTAGTACAATGCTAACTGCCAATGCCAAAACATTCCCATTACTTGTTAGCTACATTAGCTTTGTAGCTTCAGAGCTAAAACTAAATATGCAAATTTAGACGCCAAATGTGTCTCAGCTAATCAACTACATTTGGGGTTTAAGTGGACAAATTGTAAATGAGATTTTTTTATAGAACTATACATTTAAGTTTTTAAAATCAGTTTCGATTTGAATACTAAAACGTTTTACTGGCTTGGGAAAATTTAAAGATGTTAATAAAGGGGAATTCCACCAATATTTCTGCATAATTCAGTGGTTAAGATGTAAACAGAAACATTCAGAGCGGTTTGGTGTGAAACGCTCTGTTCTAGAGAAGCTTAGAGAGTCAGATCTGTTCACAGTGGTGGTGATAGGAACCAGACGTCCACCTCTAAAAGCTCCTCACAGAAAGTTCCTACATTAAATTGTTACACACGTGTAGGTTCTCTGGTGGTTCTGGATGGTCAATAAAGTGTCTATGTCTGTGTTGTAGTCATGGTGACCCCTGGTTCCCATCACCACCACTGTAAAGACACCTGAACCATCTCACACCAAACCATCTGAATGGCTGCGTGGACGGTCGACACCAGGTTCACCAGAAGTATCGTCAGGTTTGGCAGAGCTATGAAGGACAATGAGGTCAGAAGAACGTTTGAGGCCTTTCTGAAACATAACTGCCCTAATCATCAGCCCTAAGCCAGTCTAACCAAATACTCTGTTTGTTAACTTGTGTCCACTTTGCTTAGTGAAGTCGACTCGGTTGGCCTCTACTGTGAAAATGGAGATTCCTTCTTTCTGAAGCAGGTGGTGAACAATAAGAGTGAGTAATCATGGTCAACTTCTTGGTCAGTGATTTGTTCTCCGTCCTGGATACAAAAAGGTTTGGGACTTAAAATTGTTTTAGGGCTTTTCCACACTTGTCCCAAATACTTAAATCTGCACCCAGGACCAATTCTGAGCTCATCTGGGTGAGGAGCTCATTAATCCTGATTTACTGTCAGACACAAGAAGTCCATCTGAACCGTGGATCGATTACGCAATTCCATATGTCACTTTTCTGCATGTAGGTTTGCAAAAAGTTACAAAATTTATAAAATGAGTTTTTCGTTCTAAAATTATTTCACTGTGAAAAAGTAAAGTATTGTAAAATCCTGGTAATAATGAACAGAAACTAACGAGATAAAACAGGTCCATTTACATTTCAGGTTGACTGTCCTACCAGTAAACAGAATGTTAAAACATTTCCTACAACTTAATGCTCTGTGCGAAATACCCCCTGGTATTCAGGGGGTCCCATGTTGACTGGCTACTTCAGCATTGAAGTATTTGTGGATCAAGCAGATCAACTATGAGCTTCACTGAATCTGGATTTCAGCATCCATTTTACCATAATGGACAACATAGCATCATAATAAGATTTTCAGGGCAGGGTCCCCCTGGAAATTTGAGTTTGGGACATTCAGGGGGGTCCAAGAGGTTAATTAAGGGGTCCTGGACAAACCCAGGACCACCTGTATTTTGCACCTTGACTCTGTGTCCAAGAACTATATAGGAGCCTTTATTTTAAAGAGTGTGGTTTGTTCTGTGCTAGTTTCTGGAATACGATCAGTCACAGTACAGTGAAGGACGACAGGAGAGAAAGCAGAAATGATTGGTCAGTCTGCATGTCAGTCAAATAGTCATCTCCTATCAGAGTCCACGGTTCTCGGCAGAGTCGAGCAATGAAACCCACCAGACTGTCTGACCATAGACAGACGTCTCGGTTGCGAGACTGTGCTAAGAATGAACACAATTATATCTTCATTCTTTGAGCAGAACTGCAAGGAGGGTCTGGGTTCGATTCCCCGGCCGGGTGACCGGGGTCCTCTCTGTGTGGAGTTTGCATGTTCTCCCCGTGTCTGTGTGGGTTTCCTCCCACAGTCCAAAGACATGCAGTTAGGCCAATTGTCCCTGGGTCTGAGTTAATGTCTGTGTCTGTCTGTCTGCCCTGCGATGGACTGGCGACCTGTCCAGGGTGTATCCTGCCTTCCGCACAAAGACTGCTGGGATGGCTCCAGCACCCCCCCCCCACGACCCTGACGGAGAAGTGGCTTAGAAATGGTTGGATGGATGGATATACTGACTGTCTTCTGACTTTGTAGATGAACATAACAGAAAACATGAGGTGGTCTATCTTCCATGATGGCCTTTTTCCATGAGGCCATCATGACCGTCTTCCCCAACTTCATCTACTGCTGCAGAAGAGAGTGAAGCAGCCTTCATCCATCCAGAACAATTCCACACTCAACTGAACAAAAAGAGTGTCACGCCTCCTGTCGGCTTAGCAGAGACTAACGCTCCTCACTCCGTTCAGAACTCCAACTCCCAGAATCCTCTGGGGATCACATGACCATGGACTCTCAACCATCCACCTATCAACCATCCATCTATCCATGATCCCATTCACCTGATTATTGATTCTTGACACCTGTTCTACTGTCTATATAACCTTGCCTGTTGTTGTTCTACGACTCTGGATTAGCCCTGATTAAACATTTTAACCACAGCCTGCTCTGCCAGCACCTGACTCTTTCAAAGCCATCACAAGAGAGGCTGTCTGACCTTAATTTGTGATTTTGTTAGAGGAAATTCACACAAGTTATAAATCCATTAATGATTATAATCATGAACATTTTAGCTCCCTAAAATCCCTTGTTATAGCATAAGGCTTTTTATCTGGTAATTACATGGACTACAATGCCAACTAGATGTTCCAAGTTATAGAAGTATGTAATAAAAGTTTGAACCTGGTCATTTAAGAGGCGGAGATATATAATCAAGTATAATGTAGATAAAGACAATGAAAGGCACATTTTTATTTTTCTAATAAAGGTGATATAATATAGCATTAACATTTCTTGTATATGTAAAGCTCACTCCCAACAATGTATGTAATAAAAAAGTGGTCCTACACTAAAACCCTGTGGGACACCACAAGTGATTTTAGTGTTATCTGATGTAGTATTGAAATAAAGTGCTGCTAATGGGTTATTATAATTGGTTATTTTGGACATCTTTTTTTCTGTTGACGTATTAATGAGCAATGATTATATCGACTGCCCTGTTTCAAGTACTGCAAACATAGAGATATCCAATAAAATGTGTACTTACCATTATTCCTGGTTGTGAAGCCCTCCTGAACCACAAATTTAAATGTTTTCTCCACAATTAACTCACATTTTTAGGGCTGAAAGATTGTTTTTTAAAATTGAAATCACAATTTTCAACTGCGACTGAAAAGTGCAATTTCCAAATCACAAGAGCTGTAATTTTTAAAAAGAGAGCTTCTTTAAGATTCTTAAAAAAATGGTTCGTTATTAAATATAATCAATCTATGTAGAACCATGAACATTCAAAGTGCTTAAACATTTTTTTTTCGAGATAAAGTGGTTCTTCAGATTGATGGAGACTGTTGCATATGGTTCTATATAGCACCAAAAAGGGTTCTGTTATTTTTACAGTATAATGCTTGTAATAAGAGAAGGACTATTTCACCATGCAAAGAACAATTTAAACATGCAAATGAGTTGTTGACTGTTTATGTTTTGATATAGAACCATTGTCTTCACTAAAAAAAAAACCCTGAAGCACCTTCTTTTTAAAGCATGTACATTAGTGGAAATGTTGTTTTGAGTTTTAAGAGGGGAAATGGAATCTAACAAGAGCTGGTGAAATGTCTGTAGATGATTTAGACCAATCAGAGGCAACCAAACCGTCATGTGTTGTGACAACACAACCACAACTTACTGGCAATTTGGCTCACTACACTCAGGGGTCGAACCTCAAGCCAAAAAAGGTGGATATTCTGGTTTTCCTGGCCAAAATAATTCAGGCCTGAATAACCAGCTCTAAATGTAGGTATTGTGATATAAACCGAGTCCGTTCTACAGTTTCTCATTAGGCTGAATGAATAACCGACTCTAAATGTAGGTATTGTGATATAAACCGAGTCTGTTCTACAGTTTCTCATTAGACTGAATGAATAACTGACTCTAAATGTAGGTATTGTGATATAAACCGAGTCCGTTCTACAGTTTCTCATTAGACTGAATGAATAACCGACTCTAAATGTAGGTATTGTGATATAAACCGAGTCCGTTCTACAGTTTCTCATTAGGCTGAATGAATAACCGGCTCTAAATGTAGGTATTGTGATATAAACCGAGTCCGTTCTACAGTTTCTCATTAGGCTGAATGAATAACCGGCTCTAAATGTAGGTATTGTGATATAAACCGAGTCTGTTCTACAGTTTCTCATTAGACTGAATGAATAACTGACTCTAAATGTAGGTATTGTGATATAAACCGAGTCCGTTCTACAGTTTCTCATTAGGCTGAATGAATAACCGGCTCTAAATGTAGGTATTGTGATATAAACCGAGTCCGTTCTACAGTTTCTCATTAGGCTGAATGAATAACCGACTCTAAATGTAGGTATTGTGATATAAACCGAGTCCGTTCTACAGTTTCTCATTAGGCTGAATGAATAACCGGCTCTAAATGTAGGTATTGTGATATAAACCGAGTCTGTTCTACAGTTTCTCATTAGGCTGAATGAATAACCGACTCTAAAAGTAGGTATTGTGATATAAACCGAGTCCGTTCTACAGTTTCTCATTAGGCTGAATGAATAACCGATTCTAAAAGTAGGTATTGTGATATAAACCGAGTCCGTTCTACAGTTTCTCATTAGGCTGAATGAATAACCGACTCTAAATGTAGGTATTGTGATATAAACCGAGTCCGTTCTACAGTTTCTCATTAGACTGAATGAATAACCGGCTCTAAATGTAGGTATTGTGATATAAACCGAGTCCGTTCTACAGTTTCTCATTAGGCTGAATGAATAACCGACTCTAAATGTAGGTATTGTGATATAAACCGAGTCCGTTCTACAGTTTCTCATTAGGCTGAATGAATAACCGACTCTAAATGTAGGTATTGTGATATAAACCGAGTCCGTTCTACAGTTTCTCATTAGACTGAATGAATAACCGACTCTAAATGTAGGTATTGTGATATAAACCGAGTCCGTTCTACAGTTTCTCATTAGACTGAATGAATAACCGGCTCTAAATGTAGGTATTGTGATATAAACCGAGTCCGTTCTACAGTTTCTCATTAGGCTGAATGAATAACCGACTCTAAATGTAGGTATTGTGATATAAACCGAGTCCGTTCTACAGTTTCTCATTAGGCTGAATGAATAACCAGCTCTAAATGTAGGTATTGTGATATAAACCGAGTCCGTTCTACAGTTTCTCATTAGACTGAATGAATAACCAGCTCTAAATGTAGGTATTGTGATATAAACCGAGTCCGTTCTACAGTTTCTCATTAGACTGAATGAATAACCGGCTCTAAATGTAGGTATTGTGATATAAACCGAGTCCGTTCTACAGTTTCTCATTAGACTGAATGAATAACCGGCTCTAAATGTAGGTATTGTGATATAAACCGAGTCTGTTCTACAGTTCAAGACATGTTAATTGTCTTGGTGTCTTGTGTGTGTGGTGCTCCATGCTGTTCTGTGGTCAGTTTAACAGATGGGTTTTGAACGCTGCTGTCGACCCAGATGTTCTGAGGCGGTTTAGTTACACCATCACCATCCTCCTGTCTGAGGCCTTTATCAGAACATTAGCTGTGAATGTGATTTTGTATCAGCACAGATATAGATCCCAGGGTAACACTTTACTGTAGGGTGCTGTTCATAAGGCCACATGATGCCTACATAAGGTTGTCATGACAACTGACATGACCCTACATAACTGTTTATAAATGCTTGTTCCAATAATCATCATTCACTTTACATTTGCCAATTTTGATCATAGTCTTCTAAAGTAGTCTTTATGACAGATGACGCCTGTTGTAATAAGCATTTATAAGCAGTTATGTAGGGTTATGTCAGTTATAATGACAAGCTTATGTAGGTGTTACGTAGACTTATGAACAGCAACCTACAGTAAAGTGTTACCGAGCCCATTATAAACAATTTAAGAATCAGGTGTTTATTAGGTGTAACCCAAATTAACCTCTTGAAACCACTGAATGTCTGAAAATCTAAATTCTGGGGGGTCCTGAAAATGAGACACGTTTCAAAGACATTGTGGCAGGAGCATGTTTACCACTGTACTACGTCACCTTTCCTTTTTAGAGAATACTTTGGTGGCTGAAGACACAAACTGTAGACAGTTCTGCACTGCAGACAGGCCAGTCTGGCCCCAGTGCTCACTGATTTCGCAGCCATGCCTTTGCAACACATGCAGAATGTTTCTTGGTGTTGTCATTCTAAAATAAGCATGAATGCCCTGAAAAACACGGCGCCTGGGGGGCAGAATGTGTTCAGTGTTAATGGTGCTTTCACAGATGTGCAGGTTACTCACTAATGCCCCCACACAGCATGAAAGATGCTGGATTTTGCACTTTACACTGGTAACAATCAGGATGGCATTTATTCTTAGTTGGCCTAGAGAACACAGCATCCATTATTTTCATCAACAATCTGAAAGGTTGACTCATCAGACCACAATAGACTTTTCCACAGTTCATTTCAGATGAGCTTGAGCCCAGAGAAGTCGGCAGCATTTCTGGACGTTGTTGAAATACGACTTCCGCTGTGCATAGTACAGTCTTAATCTGCATTTGTGGATGCAGTGATGGAGAGTGTTTGTTGACAACAGTTTTGTCAAAAATATTCTTGAGCCCATGTAGTGATATCCATAAAAGAAATATACAGTTTTTAACTCAGATCACCCAAAATTAAAAAGAAGCCATCTGATTGCCAATCACATGTACGGAGCGAATCAAATAAGCAGGTTTAGCCATGTGACGTGAGCCATTTCCCTAAATATCAACCAGAACAGCATTGATTACAAGGTACAATAGATAGAAACATAGAAAAACAGACATAGACAGATAGATAGATAGACAGAGAGACAGACAGATTGGTAACTCGGTATCTGAGATGTAAACCGAGTGAGTCAGAGAGGGTTTGGTGTGAGATGGTTCAGACGTCTTTAGAGTGGTGGTGATGGGAACCAGAAGTCACCATGACTACAACACAGATATAGACACTTTATTTACCACCCAGAACCACCAGAGAACCTAAATGTGAGTTTTATATGGAACGATGATGATATAATAGTGGAAAACTTTTTCTGATTTTCTTTGGGGACTATTTGGCCTGAAAACGCCCTGCATGTGTCCCTCCACCAATAATAATAAAAAAAATTACATTTTAGGCCAAACTTTCTCAAGACTATCTTAAACCAACGTCTGAAGCATAAGACAGCCTATTTTGGGTAATTGCTTCATCTGAACTTCTTCAGAGGTCTGATTTCTTTCAGAACCACTGTAAACGAGCACCATATTTTTATTTACATCCTAACCTTGTAATTATGCAGGGATTTTGGTGGAATTCCCCTCTGACTATGCCTTAGTACTTCAGCCAGCTTCCATATGACTACACTCTAATTCAGCAGGTCAGCGTAATGATTAGTCAGGATTTAGGTAATCAAGCAACTTATAGTGAGGCCTGCTTTAGGATGCAGTAAGCATGACAGCCAGCAGGTGGCAGTGTCCACTAACCTGGTGAACCCTACTTGGTGAGAAACCAGCATACTGAGTCAGTTCCTTAATGCTGTAGTCAAGCCCTTTTATCAACCTCATATTGTTCAAAATCAGTGGGCAAATGTGGGATTTAGAGCCAAATAGGCTGTAAAGGACCGTAGAATAGAGTATATGTGCTAAACTAACTGTGGAGGCTCACAGAGAGGCAGAATAAAGGCAGTCTATTTACAGAGGCACCGATTTACAAAACCTCTAGTGAGTAAGACAGAGAGGAGAAGCCACACTATTCACTCACTACATGATGAAGTAGGCGGTTGTGCTGCTATTACACTATCATGTTGTCTGATGAATAGTGCAAATAGTAAATATTTACATTGGGGTGAAGCATTTTGAATAAATTGAATGTTCGCCTAATATCTAGTACAGGGGTCACAACCAACATGTTAAGAAGAGCTATTTTGTCCTTTCAATAAAATGTGCTGATGTACTATTATAGACTAAAATATAATATAAACAAACACGCAGACTTACTTTAAGCTTCGGCTCAGCTGTCGCTGCTTTTCTCACATCTCTGGCAGGAACGTTTCGCTCAGAAGTCGAACCGTTTCCTGTAAAATGTTTCTCAATGAAGTCGCTTCTCATTCACCAGATTCTTATTCGAATTTTCTCGTTCCACCTTAACCCTCTGCTGCATGAATTATTACTTAAACGTGAAATGTTTTAATGTGTTTTTGTATTTTGGAAATGTTAAAAAATATATTTATTTCTAAAAATTTCGTGGGTTACTTGGTAAATTGTTGCCATCTGGCAACAATGCGCAATCGTACCACAGCACCATAAAATCGGGCAAGAACAACTTTTTTTTTCTCTAAACATATCCTTTCATTCTTTTTTTGAAAACAAGAACAAATCCAACTTCTACTTAGTGAAATGTACGATCCAATATTTACAAATATTGGAAATGAATACAATTTGAATTGGTATTTGGAATGTTTGCTAATAACAACGTCATAATAAAAAATCCTGGTCATGTGATGTCATGAAGTATTAGTCCTTTCAAAGTAAAAGACCCTTTTTCCACAATTAAATAAGAAAACACAGATTTTATATCATGACTTCTTAGTAAAATTAACATAAAGTAATTGTTGCCATATGGCAACACCGTGTAGTAGAGGGCTAAATGTAGCCTGAGGCACCAGAATGTAACTGCAGTACAATTTAAGGTGAAATGGGAAAATTTGATCGAGAAGCTGGCGAATGAGAAACTTCAGCTTCATGACTTTTTAGTGTGTCTCAGTTTCTCATTGCAGATTAAACGTATCAGGAAACCAGCTGGAGTGACTATAAACACAAATCAGTCCATTCATCTCCAGATTATCGATGTCCGTCTTAAATCTCTCTCTTTGCCGTTTCGTAGCTACTAGCTGGGTGAGACTGTTGTCTGTGTTGCTATGGTGACCAGCCGTCTGCACTGATCTTCAGGGTTAAAGGGTGAATCAGCAGTTCTACATTAACTCCAGCGTTTAAGACCATTTACTGTTAAACTGAGTTGAAGGATCAGCAGAGCTTTATTTTACTGTAGAGGAGGAACCATTCTAACCTCTTTCTCTTTTTCTTCCCTCCCACTCTGTTCTCTCTCGTCGAGATGTTCGGTTGGCCTGTCTGGAGGTGCCGATTCGTGTTTGCAGCACTCTGGAATCGGCCCTGTCCCGCTCAACAGGGATTAACACAACCCTTCTAACCTATCTTTCTTCCCTCCCACTCCGTTCTCTCTCTCTATCTCTCTCACATGTGTCGAGATGCCCCGTTGGCCTGTCTGGAGGTGCCCCATTCGTGGTTCCAGCGTTCCAGCCATCTTTTTGCACTCTCTTGTACTGTTGTTCTTGTTTCTGTTCTGTTTCTTCTGTGCGGGTCGACCCACGGGGGTTGGGTTCCTCGGACTGAGCCTTGGTCCCTTCTAAGGTTTCTTCCTCTTAAAGGGAGTTTTTCCTTACCACTGTAGTCACCACAAAATTGGCTGCACTGTGGTGATGCTCATAAGAGGCGTGGACCTGTTTTTCTGTAAAGCTGCTTTGTGACAACCTTGTTGTAAAAAGCGCTATATAAATAAACTTGAATTGAATTGAATTGAATTGAATTGAATTGATTATTTTATTATTACCTACTGATCTGATTCAGCTGTGGAGCCTCAACAGGGCAGTAAAAGAGCTTCATGTTGCTCTGGAACCGCCTGTTGTCGACCGCTGACCTAGTCTATCTTGCCTGTCTTGTGCTTAAAGAGCCCATATTCTACATTCTGCTTGTATTTTTTTTTTTTTTTTATGTTTATTTAGGGTTATTTGTCATTCAGTTCTACATGACCATTTTCCAACCTCTCCTTATCCCTTCAAATGAAACTTGTTTTTGTTACTGCGCCTTTAAGACATATATGCAAACAAGCTGTGCTCTGATTGACTGTCCTGTACTGTGCCTCAGTGAAAAAGCAGGACTGAATCAGTCTGAATGGGTGGAGCTAAACTCCTGTACACTAAATAGGCAGATGTGCATGTGTGTAAATGTGCTGGGTTTTGTGACATCACAAAAACAGCCACCTTAAAACAAGCACCTTTTGCAGATTAGTGAATTAGTGGGCAGTGGACAGCATCATCGTCATTATTGCGGTCAGTTCAGCCTCTGCAGCTTCCCCTCTGGTTTACCTCTGCTAAACGTACGCATGAGGTGGACAATCTACGTCACAGTATGCAAATCAGTCAGGCAAAGTTACTGCCCCCTGATGACGATGCTGGCCACACGCTGCGCTGAACAAATGAGATATGAGAAGCAGGCTGAGAGACCACCGTCGCAAGTCACCCAGGCTTTCACCCTGCTACCTAATGTTGGTTAAAGGGGAACTCCACTCATTTATCAGAATTTCTGCATAATTACAGGGTTGCAGTGTAAACAAAGCCATCCTGAGTGGATGGATGTAAAACGATCCATTCTATCGCCATGAGGCAAAAAGCTCACTGGTGGTTCTAGATAGTGAATAAAATGCCTACATTTCTGTTGTAGTCATGGCGACCCCTGGTTCCCATCACCACTACAGGGAAGTTCCTCTGTAGAAGATACACTTGTGCAATTAAATGGACCAAAACTGAAGTAGATACACATGTAATTACACAGGCTGTACTTCTGTAATCCATCTGTGACGAGGGCCAAATCATCTGTAATTACAGTGTTATTGCATGTGTTATCCATGTGTAAATACACAGTTATTAGAGACACAAATATGTTTCTTGAGAGTGAAAATAAAAATATTTTTCTGCAATCCTAAATACTAAAAATGTGAGAATTAGCTAGTTGACAAACAAACAAACATCACTTGTTGCTTGTGCTGCCCATTAGACGTTTTCATGAGCTTCATTAAGATAAGATTAAATAAGATAAGATAAGATAAGATGGACTTTTAATATCCCACTGGGGGAGATTCACATTGTTACAGCAGAATACACAGCAAGCAGATAAAGAGCAGTAAGTAGACTAAGATGTGCATCATACAAAATACAAAATATAAGAAAATATTGTATAAAATATTTATGAAATTAAAATATACTATAGAAATAAATAAATAAACAAGGCGTCTGTTAGCAGAAAAATATAAAAGATTAAAATAGAATTAAGAAACTATACAGATTTACAGCTTGCACATGCAGTTGTGTGGATATTGCACATTTCTGAGCAGGTAATGACTGGATATCGCACAGAAATTGTAGATATTGCACAGTAATAATTACAGATATTGCACAGAACTTGTGTATGCATTGCACTTGTACCATTCTGTCAGCAGCAGATACTGCACATTAATTTGTTGTTTGCACATTGTGTCGTTTATTTATTTATTATTATTATTTACCCTCAACCCAGTGTGTCCAGTTCCCATCTTGCTTGTTGTGAAATAGCTGTAAAATGGTCTTTGGAGTCAACTTCAAACATTACGATCATCTCAAACAAGTGGGATTAGGTGATTGTGCAGTGGGTACCACCTCAAGGTGGTAGGGCAAGCCCCCTACACTACACCAATAAGAGTCCTTGGGCAAGACTCCCAACACCACCTTCACCTACTACACTGTAGACTGGGGTTCAATCCCCTGCTTGGACAAGCCCCCTACACTACACCAATAAGAGTCCTTGGGCAAGACTCCCAACACCACCATGGCATCCCTGTGTAAATTGATCAAATTGGAAGTCGCTCTGGATCAGAGCGTCAGCCAAATGCCGTGAATGTAAATGTGTAATAATTGTGACAGGCTTGGCAACATGACTGTTTGTGGTTAAGTTTCTATTTACTTTAATGATGTTTTAAAAGAGAAGAAAAAAAAAAGACCACCAAACCCCAAACCACCCCCACCACCCCCCCATGACCCCCCCCCACCCCCCCACCCCCCCACGACAGTCCACAGCCCACAGGTTGCTACCGGCTGGTATGGGCCCTTTAAAGATGCCCACACTGCTGAACCAGTCAGAATGTGTGCTGTTTTTTTGTTCCAACTCCAAGCCGATTGTTTTATTCTTTCTCAGCTCCTCCTGATGGATGGATGCTTGTGTTCAGGCGCGCTGAGAAACAACGGCAGCTACACAGCGAACGCAGAAGTGCTGTTTACTTTGGAAGAATGAAAAAAAAAGAAAAGAAACCTGCTCGGTGACAAATTCGTAATTGACTGTTTATTATTCCCATGATGAGACGGAGGCCTTATTGCCAAACACGTTTGGAATATGAAATGATTTTTTTGACACATGGGCAGATGTTTTGTTTTTTATTTTCCCCTTTCCTCATAATCCCTTATGAAAAGGTTACTCCTCTCCCTCCTCTTATGTTTATTAATGAAGAGAGGAATCTTCACCTGAGAATTCGGTAATGAACACAGCAGGAATACTAATGGCCTGGAGTGAGTCACAGTGACAAGAGAGTGAAATTGCTCCCCGGCCCCAGCGTTACTGTATATATCGCAATTATTTTTCCATATATTTCCATATTAGCAGGTGCAAATCAGTCTTTCACAGTCACATGGGTGAATAATTCTCCTTTGAATACATAATAAAAATCCTTTCTTATGGTTTGCACGCTAAAATATGATGCATTGCTTAAAACATGTATGTATACTGACAAATACAACACTGAGTCAGTTGAATTACTGTAGATTCTGTTCGCACAAGCATGTCTGTGTGCATATGCAGCACATCTGAGGGCATTACATATATATATTAAATGCATATTAATGCAGTGTCCCAATGATTCAATTGTGAAATGATCAAAATATAGGACTTCATGGCTTCTTACAGGCATGTGTAGCTGAATTCCGGAGCACCTCTGCTGGAACAACAGAGAAAAACACTTTTTATTTTGGAAGAGAAACATGTGGACATGGCTTTGTCACCATGTTTAGCAGTGTGAGATTACTCCAGCAGGGGGTGCTGTTCACACATACCTTAAGTAGCTTTTGTGTGCGTCATTTAAAGAAAGGAAACAGCCATGAACCCACACCAGCAGGAGCTCACAAATGCACGTTTACAGCTTTCAAACTTTCACTACTAGAAGAAGTTGAGTTAGTCATTTCATATATGCATTTCATTATATTTATAGATTATATTTGTAGACTGATAGTTAATTCTCAAAAGCATGAGCTAAGGATGGCATGCTGTGGCAATGTGATATATAAAAAATATCTAAAAATATGTAAAAAAAAATCACACAAAAATATATATAAAAAAGTATCATGCGATTATTTTTATTAAGTCTCATTTTGTGTCATATTTTATCCTATTTTACCCAGAAATATTTCAGTTTCGTTAAATATTTAATGGAATGATTGGTCACACACAGCATATATATACATATATCTATGTATATAGCAGTGCTGAGGATGATCCACCACCCACACAGTACCTGCTCTGTGAGGGTCCATGGGGGTCCTGACCACTGAAGAACAGGGTAACAGAGTATCAGAGAAGCAGATGGACTACAGTCTGTAACTGTAGAACTACAGAGTGCAGCTATACAGTAAGTGGAGCTGATAAAGTGGGTTCTTCTATTGTTATGATGTCGAGGTTGTAACAATAGAAGAACCCTTTTCGGTGATACAGAGACCTTTTCAAAAAGGTTCTATATAGAACCCCACACAGTACGTTCTACATCAATCTGAAGAGCCCTTTGGGTGTTCTTCACCAAAGAAGAACCATCATATAGAACCATTTCATGCTTAAATGTTTTCTTGCATGGTAATTGATGGAGAGTGTGGCGTTAATGGTTCTGCACAATACGAAAAAGGTTCTGCTATTGTTATGATATCAAGCTCGTAACGATGATATACAGAACCGTTATAAAAAGGTTCCACATAGAGCTGTGGAACATGTGACACGTTCTCCATCAACACGAAGAACCATGCAAAGAGCTGTTTGAGCACAAAGTGCTTCTATATAGGACTCATGGTGCTAAACAGAACCATTCCCTTTACTGAAGAACCCCTGAAGGAGCGCTGTGTGCTGGTGGTGAATGACAGTTCTGCACTAATTCTAAAGTGATGTGGAGGATGTTCAGGTCTATTCCTGTATTGTTTATCCTCAGTTCCTGTGTCTGTCTGTTTCAGGGTGAGTGGCTGAGCGAGGCCACGTGTTGCTTTGCTAATACAAGTAATCTCAGCCATAGACAGCCTGCGCTGATATGGCATCTGCTAGCGCTGTCAATCAAACTCTCTCTCTCTCGCCTTGTTCCACCAGGTGACACGCTCTTTCCGCCCCCCCCAATGTCATGTTTCAAATCATGCAAAATAAATATTTATAAAGCGCTGACAGTGAATTGAATAAGTCACAGTCTCTCAGCGTTCTGGCTGCTGTTCTTGCAGCGAGAGAGGAACGTGTCGGAACAGGTTTCGAATAAATCACTGAGGCTGTAAGTATTCTTATTGGCATCGCCTCACTAGAGTGTTTGTGTGGGGTTTTTTTTTTGCTGTGCTGCACGAACAGAGCCAGATTAGAAAGTGTAGTTATGGATGTATGTAGCATTTATGTGTACTTTACTTGAACCTTGACACACGACAGTGACAAATATTGACATAATCATGCCATAAACAAGTCACTGAAACAAATAAAATACATTATGCAGGTGTTAGTTTAGGCCTCGCGAGCTGACTGGTTGAGCAGCGTTCTATCCGTGCTGTTATTTCACCATAATATCACATTTTTTTCACACTGTATCACTCCACTGAGACGCTGTTGCTAAGCAACGACTCTGACAGCTGTAGGAGACGCCAAAGCCATTTGAACGTTTTTACTTCTTACTTTGCCACAAACAGAAAACGGACGCTGTTAAGATCACATCTGACCGACAGCCGATTTGGTCCGACTCTGAAGACGAGACGACGCTAAATTCCCAAACTGTCGTCACCACTGAGCAGCTTTTCAGTCGGCAGCTGTGACAGAAGAACAGCTGAACAACCTGGAATCAGCCAGAAATGAACCCAACACCATTCGCCAAACTAAACGGGCTGTAAGAAGCTTTACAGACCGGCTGGAACAAAACAACATTAATACTGATCTGGACAAACTGACCAAACTGAGCTGAACCTGATATTGGGTCAGTTTTATGGCTCAGTCTGATTTGGTCCGACTCTGAAGATCAGACACGTCTGGCGAATGGTGTTGGGTTCATTTCTGGCTGATTCCAGGTTGTTCAGCTGTTCTTCTGTCACAGCTGCCGACTGAAAAGCTGCTCAGTGGAGACGACAGTTTGGGAATTTAGTGTAAGGAGCTGGAGAACGAACTGCCGGCTGAGCAGCGAGTGGGCGGAGCTCGTTACTCTGACGAGCAGCTCGTTAAGGAGCTCTAATTAGGAGGAAGGAGCTGAACATTAAAACATATTAAACGCCGCGTTCACGGCCAGTTTATTCATTTCTTACTGTATTTATTTAACTGCTGTATTAAAGCAGTAGAGCACTCGAGGAGGGAGTTATCACCAATAACATCACGGCTGGGATGATCTACAGACACCAGACCACAGCCGGGATGTTATTGGCGATAACACACTCCCTCACGGGTTCTACTGCTTAAACAAATTATAATTTTTTGCTACACTACACCAAGTGTAATTACTCAGCCAGGACATGTTTGGTGTCTGGTGTTTGTTTCTGAAGTTTTAGCATTGGAGCTATGAGGCTACTGTAGCTGAAAGGTAATAGCTGATGCTGCATTCATGACAGGAAACTGAATTTTTCAAGTAAAAAGAAACAAACTGACACTCACAGTGTGCTACCATTCATTTGGCTGCTAAATGCAAATTAAAAAACTTTTACTCATGAACAAAACAGCAGCTTGCCTGCTGAAACCAGAGCATTAGGACCATTAGAATTAAAACCTCCTGTTTTCCTATCTCATGGCTATTGCCCAATAGTTTACACCTTAGATCCCATTAGGAAACCACTGAATGTATCTGAACACCAGTTTAACCATTAGAATCCTTTACACTGTGATACCAACCCATCAGGAAAAAACACAATACCATCAGTGACTACTGGACACCACCAGGAACCAGCAGAAACCTTAACAGTATCTTTTTGCTTTGCAACCCCATTTTCAAAAATGTTGGGACGCTGTGCAGAATGTAGATAAAAATAGGATGCAATGACGTGCAAATCATGCAAACCATGTTATGTTGCTCTCCCGACTGAGCTATCCAGGCTCATATCCATTGCTAAGCTAATTTGGCCATATTTTTGTCTGTATTCACAGAAAACAGTATATCATACAGTGTCATAAACCCCATAAGCAAGTCTATAAGAGGTCACTGAGCAGCTCCACACAGTTTGGGGCAACTGTGTGGTGATATTCATGCATTTTGCACAATGCTAAACGATAATAATAAGCTTCCACTACTTGTTAGCTACATTAGCCTTGTAGCTCCAGAGACTTCAGACTTCAGACACCAAACACGTCTTATGTCTTTGATAATCGACTAGATAATACAAGGAGGGGGGCATCCGCAGCATCCTTCTGACCAGCTCAGGAAACCGTCCTTCTTTAACACAGCAAGGCTCAGTCCCATTTCACCCCTCGGCCCTACCACTGAGCCCTTTGTTTCGCATGTAGGGGTGCGGTGTCCCGATTCTTGTTGGGATAGAGGGGTGGGGTGAAGTGTTGGGGCTACATGACCCTCCAAACGGAGGTTTTTCAGAGACCCCAAACGGAGAGATATGAGAAACACAGAAAAACCAGTACGACGACTGAACAAGAGACCAAAGAAACCCTCAAATGTAGAATTTTCTCTGTTAATCGTAGTTTAATGTTGTTTCAGTGAATTCTGGTCGTTTTTCTTCAGAACAAGCACAAAAATCGCTTACAGCATGCTAATGTCTCGGTAGCTAACTAGCTAACCTTCCCGTTCCACCTTAAATAGTCCAGCAGATCTGACGCATCAAGCGCCAGAATGTAACTGCTGCTCTGTTTAAGGTGGAACTGGAAAATTTGACCAAGAATCTGGAGAATCTCTGACTTCAGCTTCATATCACTGAGGAATTAGGGGGGGGTGATAATAAATAATTGCCCCCCTCTTTGAAGGCGTTGGATGCCCTAAATGTAACTAAAGCCCAGCAGTGAGGAGCTGGACTTTCCCCTCCTCTGCTGTCCCTGCAGACGGGCAGGGTCGCCTACAGAGCGGCGCTAGCAGCTGTTAATGAAGTGATGCTCTTTTATTTGATGGTCCCTTTTTGTAGAGCAAGATTTCAACCACTGCCCCTTATAACTCAGTTCCAAGGGGTAGGGGGAAAAAGAAGAAATGGGATAGGGCCTAAGTTTGGCTGGGAAATTTGTGTCTGATGGCTGTTTGGGGACTGTAGTGGAAAATGTGCATTAATGTTTCTCAGCGGCTAGCGGGCCCAGACGAGGCTGTAAATTTACAGATATTATTGGGGGAACAGCAAAAGAGGCCAGGGCAGCCCGTTTCTCTGCAGCTGCGGCGATGGTGAGGGTGAATTTCTGTCGGTTCAGAGTGGAAGCGCGAAATTCTCGACAGGGCGCTCCTGTTGCTCTGGGCAATGTCACTGTATTAGCATCTCCTTGATGGCTTTGAACATGCTAAGCTAAATTCAGCACTCACATTCATCTGCAGTCTCTTGAAGTGCGCTTCCTCTGCAGCAGGCATTTTTCCCCCCTTAAAAAACCCGGTTGCACACTTCAGTCCTCCAGTTTCATCATCTGTTTTATGTGAGCATGTGCTGAATTCTGGATTGTTCTGTAGAACTCGCCTGGGCACCAGACTGTTGGCAGCGTCTGGGCTTGTACCATCCGGTTTGTCTGCTACGTCGTAATGAAGTTGGATACAAAGGGTGGAAGGAAGGCCAGAGCGTCTTTCCACCTTCATGAGACATTTGCAAAGACTCCAAACGTTCTGATACTTCATTAACTGCTCAGAATGTTTGTTCACGCTGTGATTTGGTGCCATGGTTTGCTCAAATTGCTAATAATTCGATGACCAACAGCTTCATCCACAGCTTTAGGATCAGGACCAGCTTTGAGTTAAGAATAAAAGAATAGCCCAGGCAAACTGCTAACGTCGCTAAACAGAAATGGATGGAAGCCAAAAGCAAATGGAATAAAACTATTCGGTCGGTCCTTTTATAGTAAGTGAGTGTTTTCATGTCGGGGAAATATTCAGAGATTGTTATAGACAGACAGACAGACAGGCAGACAGGCAGACAGACAGACAGACAGACAGACAGACAGGCAGACAGACAGACAGGCAGACAGGCAGACAGACAGACAGACAGGTAGATAGATAGATAGATAGATAGATAGATAGATAGATAGATAGATAGATAGATAGACACACAGACAGACAGACAGACAGACAGACAGATAGATAGATAGATAGATAGATAGACACACAGACAGACAGACAGACAGACAGACAGACAGATAGACAGATAGATAGATAGATAGATAGATAGATAGATAGACACACAGACAGACAGACAGACAGACAGACAGACAGACAGACAGACAGATAGATAGATAGATAGATAGATAGATAGATAGATAGATAGATAGATAGATAGATAGATAGATAGATACAGACAGACAGACAGACAGACAGACACACAGACAGACAGACAGACAGACAGACAGATAGACAGATAGATAGATAGATAGATAGATAGATAGATAGATAGACACACAGACAGACAGACAGACAGACAGATAGACAGATAGATAGATAGATAGATAGATAGATAGATAGATAGATAGATAGATAGACACACAGACAGACAGACAGACAGACAGACAGACAGATAGACAGATAGATAGATAGATAGATAGATAGATAGATAGATAGACACACAGACAGACAGACAGACAGACAGACAGACACACAGACAGACAGACAGACAGACAGACAGACAGACAGACAGACAGATAGATAGATAGATAGATAGATAGATAGATAGATAGATAGATAGATAGATAGATAGATAGATGACAGCTGCTGGCCCACTAAGAATTCACTCCAGCATTGCATAAACGGTATTTGCAGAAACAGACGAGGGTTTGGGAAACGCGGTCGTATGCAAATGTGTGTGAGCCCCTGGTCAAATTCTGTGTTGTTGTTGAGTGTAATGAATTTAACACATCCTCTACAGAGAACACACTTCTGCACATTTTAATACACATTTTATATGGACTATATAAAGTGTAATGAGTAAAACACTCAGTAACACACATCTGTGCAGTGAAACTGGCAGAAAATGCCGTATTATTATATTAATTCCCTGTACATGTTTATTTGTTGTGCTGGGCTGGTACTGATTTATAGTGTGTACACCTTTTTCTTAGGCCTACACCACTGATACAGGCCATTAACGTCAGTGCAGGGACTCTTATTCTGCCACTCTGTGGCCACATTTGCTTACATGCTCGCCACACAGTATAAATGAGAGAGTCTCTCGTCCAGTCAGAAAGCTGGTGGCGAATGCTGGCGAATGTAGAAATGGCCATAAGTGAAAGCAGACTGTTGAACAGCTTCAGCCACACTGCTGCCCAGACACTTCGTTTTTTTAACAGCTACAAATGTGGTGGTTAGTGTTTTGGTATAATTGTGTTCAGCATGTTTAGCAATGTTATTTTCAGAATCAGTAGGTTTATTATTCCTTCATTTCTATCAGGCCTTCGGATTTCGGCGTGCAACTAAAATCCTTTTAGATGTTAGGACTAATCCTAATTCTTATTTTTCCTGAATAAGAACAGTTGCAGTCTTATAAATTATTTGTCATGTTTTATTTTTCCCCAATATGTTAAACTCACCCTCTCGTCCACTGTGTCACCTGTCACATGGATGGATGGATGGATGGATGGACATTAAACTCTGCATAAATAAATAAATAAATAAATAAATAACATGGCTGTAAAACCGGTGGATTTTGCATGAAATATTAGTCTTTTTTGTTCTATTTATATCCAAATAATATTTTCAGCTGAGCTCATTTATTCTGTGAGCAGTCAACCCCATTCTGCAGGCCTCCTAGTGACCATCCCACCATCGACTCATCAGGTATTTTTAATGACATAATCAAAATGTAAAAATCGATTTTAAAATTTTTAAAAAATGTTTTTTTATAACTACAAATTTAGACAATTTAAACAATATTAAACTTTAAAGCTGGAATAAGGGCCCTCCAACAATGCAATTTAATTTTATTAAGGATTAAACACAATTTTTAGGAGCCGAACGGGTCCAAATGAAAAATGTAATAACTAAAACAATATTCGGAGCACAGCTTTGAAATTTGGCATGATTGCATGACTTGAATTCAAGCTTTTTTCTTGAATTTTTGGGGGATTATTTTGACATGACAGGACAGGCTCTGTGGGTGTTCTGTGGACTCTTATTTGATAGCCGATAGGAAAGTAGCAGCCCCTTTATGAATGTTTTGTTGTGTCCCGTTTCAGAAATAGTAGATTTAATGTGTTTTTTTAAAGCCATGTCAGTCCAGCACTGGACATTATGAGATTTGCTTCTATTGAATCCAGACCGCAGTGGTACAGAGGACGGGTGAGAGATGTAATTGGGGACTTGCCATGTCTCTTTTTGGTAGGCTGGAGAAAAATAGCCTCTCTTGTAGTGATGTTAGCGTCACAGAGTGTGGATGGAGACACATCAGCAGTCTTACTGGAGTTTTATTTAATCCAGTGTTGGGTGGGTGGGGTGTGCGTGGGGTTGGGAGGGGGGTTGATAACTTTAGCTCTCGTCCCGTGGCTTGTCTGTCAGCTTTGACACGGTAATATCTCCCCAGCCCTCTGTTTCCTACTCACTTTCATTTATTTTAAAATACCATTTCACACCCTGCTGCCTTTAACTAGGCATTATACAGTGTTTTGGGGCGAGCCGGATAGATTGAATCATGACAGAGACAGCGTCTCTCTGCTGCTGCTGAAAAATAGCAGAATATTGTCAATGGCAGGCGACTCGACTCTATAAAATGGCACGAAGACTGAAGATGATGATGCCCCCCCCCCTCACTCACCCCCCCCCCACCCTTCTACCCTTCCATTTGGTGTATGTGTATGAAAGAGAGCTGGAGAGATTGTGTGTTCACTGCTCCACTCGTTCAAATCCACTCCGCCTGTCAAAACAATATCAATCGCACTTCTCTTCACGTTCTCTCTCTGTTCGATTGCGCCAAAAAGGGGAACGTACGCCTGAGAATCGCTGCTCAATTGCAGAGAATGAACATTTTCCCTCGTCTTCACCAGAAACACAAACAAAATCTGGGATAACTCTCGAATTTACACAGACCTACAGTTAGGATGGTGTTTTATAACGAGCACGTTTGGCCTTTACGCTATAACACTAAAAACCAGCAGGAAACATTTGGTTTCTTTCTGTTCAGTTTTGAAAATCAACACTACGTTAAAGTCATTATAACATACGTGAGGGACTGGGCAAAAGTCAGAGACCATCCTCCAGTAGAAATGACAAGCTGTTCGTTTTTCAGCAAAGAAGAAAACAAATTTAACAGAAAATTACAAAGAAATGACCCTGAAGCCTAAAACATGAATATCACACACATATTTTTCAGGATTTAGCGCCGTTATTCCAGCTTCCGCTCTTTTCAGGAGACTCACGTTCAGCTCCTCAAAGAACCTGCAGACACACCTGCAAAGCTCAGTCTGAGAAGCTGGTTGATGATTTTCAAAATGAATCCAAATAGATAGATAGATAGATAGATAGATAGATAGATAGATAGATAGATAGATAGATAGATAGATAGATAGACAGATAGACAGACAGACAGACAGACAGACAGATAGATAGATAGATAGATAGATAGATAGAGAGAGACAGACAGACAGACAGACAGACAGACAGACAGACAGACAGATAGATAGATAGATAGAGAGAGACAGACAGACAGACAGACAGACAGACAGACAGATAGATAGATAGATAGATAGATAGATAGATAGATAGATAGATAAACAGAGAGACAGACAGACAGACAGACAGACAGACAGACAGACAGACAGATAGATAGATAGATAGATAGATAGATAGATAGATAGATAGATAGATAGATAGATAAACAGAGAGACAGACAGACAGCCAGACAGATAGATAGATAGATAGATAGATAGATAGATAGATAGATAGATAGATAGATAGACAGACAGACAGATAGATAGATAGATAGATAGATAGATAGATAGATAGATAGATAGATAGATAGATAGATAGAT
This sequence comes from Pygocentrus nattereri, assembly GCF_015220715.1. Lineage (NCBI taxonomy): Eukaryota > Metazoa > Chordata > Actinopteri > Characiformes > Serrasalmidae > Pygocentrus > Pygocentrus nattereri. Next base: position 3,101,193 of record NC_051229.1, read on the forward strand.
AGATAGATAGATAGACAGATCGTGGGAAATAATGGAGAATAAATGAGCATTATGGCGAATTAGCTCAGACTTACAAACGAATGTTTAATGAAAGACGAACACTTCCCGCTCCGTTATCACCTGCTCTTCTCAGTAATCTGGATTATTTTGTTCTCCATTCGTGATTATTTTTATTTAATCTTTGTTTGATCATCCAAACGTCCTGCTCTATATTCCTGAATATGATTAGTCTGCCTCGCTCTCTGTTAGAGTTTAACCCACTGGCAAATGGGAAATGATATGCAAACGTATTCAGGGTTTTCCAGTGTCTCTGCATAATTTAGGCTGCCTCCCCGCTGGATTAATCTGATTGGACAGTTATGTAAAGAGAGCGGGGTTTGAGCTGTCACTCTCTGGCTGCGGGGCACAGAGCCAATTGTTTTTGACACAGAAAACACTTTTGGGAATATTGCGCGTATTTTTGCCCTCAAACTACCGCCAAGACGTTCTGTAGCACATGAGGGTTTGGAGGGTCTCTTGTCTTTGTTGGCTGCATATCTTTTTAAGGTCTGATTGTAGGCGTGCACCGGGTTCTTGTGCCCAGATACATATTATTTCATAGAACTAAAAGATATAGAGTCTAAAAACAGGTTTGAACGATGCCACATAAGAACAGTTTTGGTTCCCTAAAGAACCGAGTTTGTAAAAGTGATTTGTCTTCATATAATTAAACGATCTACACAAATAAATTCGTTCTTCCTAGAGCCTTTACATTAGGTGGAGGGAACCAAAAGTGTTCCTTATGTCGCCTGGTGCAAAGAACCCTTTTGTACCTTTATTTTTAAAAGTAAAGGTTCCTAAAAACTTCTTCTTCTTCTTCTAAGCCACTTCTGCTTCTGGGTGTGGTGCAGGAGCCTAACCCAGTTGTCAGAGCGACTGTGTGGATCATATGAACATTATAGAGCTTTTTAAATGAAGCAGTAGAAGCCGTATCGCCCCCTACGCTTCCTGTAGTGTATTACAGTCTGTCAGAGCGTCTGTGTGGATCATATGAACATTATAGAGCTTTTTAAATGAAACAGTAGAAGCCGTATCGCCCCCTACGCTTCCTGTAGTGTATTACAGTCTGTCAGAGCGTCTGTGTGGATCATATGAACATTATAGAGCTTTTTAAATGAAACAGTAGAAGCCGTATCGCCCCCTACGCTTCCTGTAGTGTATTACAGTCTGTCAGAGCGACTGTGTGGATCACATGACACCTGATGGTTGCCTCCTTGTTCATCTGTTCAAATCAGAGTTCATTGTTCATTTTCTCCAACTAGAAATGGCCAGTTTGCTCTGTCGGTTCGACAGTGTGGCTCAACTGCACAGTGTGAAGATTATGGGAATGCAGTCGGTTTCTCTGGCTGTGCCGTCATGCTGTGCGCATGCAGAAGGGGGAGTTTTAGGCTGAGTGAGTTTTCCTACGTCTCCTGGAAGGGTCCGAGCGGGCCCCCGCTGCTGCCGCTGACATTTCTGTGGCGTTTATTAAGCGGATGACAAGTCTATCAGGGCCCATAAGCAGGCTCACACGGGCGGGGGATCTTTCGCTACTTTCGGGGAGGGCATCATCAATCTTCCCCACGGCCGGCTCTCTGGAGCTGCTGATGGAAAACATAGATTCCTCTCCTATCCTCCCCTGCCCTCCAGGGGTGTTCCCCAATACAAATACAGGATTCAGAAGGGCAGAGCGAATGGGTTCGATCCGGATAACCGTTCCCTCCTAATGTTTCCAATACTAATGATCAAGGCTGTCATGATTACTTGACTAACTCAATTACTCTGTTTAAAAATCAGATCAATATTTAACCAATGAATCAGCAGTGATGAGTTGGCCTCTTGGATGATGATAATGCATAATGCAAATTCTCCTCCTGCTCACTCTGACAGTAAGAAACGGCTTGTGTATATATATATTTGTTCTAGGTTTGTTCTATGTACCACATTATTTGTAAGTCGCTTTGGATAAAAGCGTCTGCTAAATGTAATGTAATGTAATATAATGTAATATATATATATATATATATATATATATATATGCAATGTTTTTTTAAATATATATATATATATATATATATATATATATATATATATATATATATATATTATAGTTTATCTTTTTTCCAATAACACATAATAAGAGCAGGACTGGTTGGTGGAAGAAACATCAATAACCTCCATATGCAGATGATACATCACTCAACACTCATAGCAGGACATCTTAAAGATCTGAAGGCTCTTATCAGGTAAATTTAGAGGGGAAGTCCACCTATTTTTTTCAAAATGCTTTATGAACTGGTTAAGATGCAAACAGAGCCGTTCAGAGTGGTCTGGTGTGAGACGCTCTGTTCTAGAGAAGCTTACCGAGTCGGAACTGTTCACTTTGACGGTGATAGGAACCAGGCGTCCACCTCTAAAAGCTCCCTCACAGAAGTTTATTACATGAAATGGTTATGAATTCACTGTTGATGACACTGTTTTGAGAAGATTTTGGACTTAAAAGCCATTCACAGTGGAGGGATACATGCAGGGTGTTGTGAGACAAAATAGTCCCCAAAGAAAACTTTCAGATTTGGTGGAAAATCGTGGATTTTATAATGGCTTTGAACGCAGCTCAGCCAATCAGATTTTAGGGCCGGAACTATCCATTTTATATTTGTATTTATACTACTTTTCTTTATGTTTGCGCTACTCTCAGCACCTCTCATGCTTTCTCTTCCAATCCGAGACTCCAAGGCTTTATCAGGAATGCCGGAGCCCTGAGAAAGGAAGAAGGAAGGAACGCAGAAGTGGAGAGGTGGAGTTGTGGGAGATGCTGACAGCGCTGGGCCGTGATGAAGAGGATCAAGGCTTATGGTGACTGAAGCGTATTCACGCTCCCACATGCTCTGGCTGACTGTAATGTTCATAAACACATTTGGGTCGACAGCGCAGGGTTTAACAGTAACCCGGGGATGCAGCACTACAATGAAGAGAAAGTGTGACATTAGAGAGTGAAGATATTTGGCACGTCTAACTGCAGTTGCCTTTTTTTGCATTCACCATTTTCTAACCTCACATTATCCTTCAGAATTAAACAACTGTTTTTGTTACTGCCACTTTAAGGCTAATTTATGTAAATGACCCCTGTTCTGATTGGTGGACCTATATTGGGCCTCACTCAAAACTCATTCTAGACACAAATTTGAAAAAAACTGAAAGACTGAAAGCCTGAAATTCTTTTGTATGTGTGGATTCTTTGGAAGCTGTGATGATCCAGTTGCTTCCTGACAGCCTGAAACAGAACATCATTTTCCCACAACTTCCACTCCAATAACTCAGAGACTGTCTGCAGGAACAGCACTCCACGCCACTTAAACAGGGATGGACGAGGCTAGAGTGCTGCAGGCTGAAGGGGCTGAACTTCAGACACGCTGAATAGGTGAGGCTACACTGCTGTAGGCTGAATGGGTGGGGCTAAACTGATGTAGGCTAAATGGGTGGGTCTAGACTTGTACAGGCCGAATGGGTGGGGCTAAACTGCTGTAGGCTGAATGGGTGGGGCTAAACTGCTGTAGACTGAATGGGTGGGGCTAAACTGCTGTAGACTGAATGGGTGGGGCTAAACTGCTGTAGGCTGAATGGGTGGGGCTAAACTGCTGTAGGCTTAATGGGTGGGGCTAAACTGCTGTAGACTGAATGGGTAGGCCTAAACTGCTGTAGACTGAAAGGGTGGGGCTAAACTGCTGTAGACTGAATGGGTGGGGCTAAACTGCTGTAGGCTGAATGGTTGGGGCTAAACTGCTGTAGACTGAAAGGGTGGGGCTTAACTGCTGTAGACTGAATGGGTGGGGCTAAACTGCTGTAGACTGAATGGGTGGGGCTAAACTGCTGTAGGCTGAATGGGTGGAGCTAAACTGCTGTAGACTGAATGGGTGCGTCTAGACTTCTACAGGATAAATGGGTGGGGCTAAACTGCTGTAGACTGAATGGGTGGGGCTAAACTGCTGTAGGCTGAATGGGTGGGGCTAAACTGCTGTAGACTGAATGGGTGGGGCTAAACTGCTGTAGGCTGAATGGGTGGGGCTAAACTGCTGTAGACTGAATGGGTGGGGCTAAACTGCTGTAGACTGAATGGGTGGGGCTAAACTGCTGTAGGCTGAAAGGGTGGGGCTTAACTGCTGTAGACTGAATGGGTGCGTCTAGACTTCTACAGGATAAATGGGTGGGGCTAAACTGCTCTATATTGAATTGGTGTGGCTAAACTGCTGTAAGCTAAATGCGTCTTATGTAAATATATTCACAAACATGCTGAATTAAAAACAGGCCTGTCTTGCAGCTCAAATATGGACTGTAATTGAAGTAATTGAAGCATCATGAATTTTTCCTTCAGGGTTCTGAGTATCTCGCTGTTGTCGGAAGAAAACCTCCCAAATGCTCATTTTACAGGAGAAGAAAAAAACCTGCTTTACTTTTAATGTAAGTCAATAGAACCAGAATTGTTCCCAAGTCATTTTGGGATGTTTCTTTTGGTCCATTCATCATGAAATGTATACACAAAGTAAAGGGCAATAGGCGGTTTCAAACTATGTCAAAACCTGAAAAACGTCAAAGATGCAGATACGAGGTTTTGTTCCGACTGCAGCGATATGTTCTCGTATATTGATCTGCTGCTATGAATTTCAGCTCGAGAGGGGAGAACGTGGGGAGCTACAGGTCATACAACAGGCCTCCTATACAGCACTGTGTGAAAGACTCATTTTCAAAACCTATTTATTTGTGTAGTTTGTGTTAATATGTGAATAAACAAAATGTATAGAATATTAATTAATAATGATTTTATATTGTGTTATGTTATGTTTTATGTATATGTTTATGTTATGTGGTTATGTGGTCATGTTATATGATGTTACTTTACATTATGATGTTACATCATGTGTTATGTTGCGATGTGCTATGCTGCGTTATGTGGTTATGTCATATGGTTTCGTCATGTTATAATGTTATGTTGTTATGTGATGTTATGTCACGTTATGATGTTATGTTGTGATGTGTGTTATTTTAACATGGCTATGTTGCGGTGTTATGTATGTGGTTATGTTATGATGTAATGATATGTAATTATGTGGTCATGTTATATGATGTTACATTACATTATGATGTTACATCATGTGTTATGTGATTATGTTGCGATGTGTTAATATGTCATATGGGTTCATCATGTTATGATGTTATGTCATGTTATGATGTTTAATATGACTATGTTGCGGTGTTATGTATGTGGTTATGTTATGTGTTATGTTGTTGTGACATGGTATGTGGTTATGTTGTGATGTTATGTGCTATGCTTTGTGGTTATGTTATGTGGTTATGTTATATGATATTATGTTACATCATGATGTTATGTGATATGTGATCATGTTGCTATGTTGTGTTATCATGTTATGTTCTTATGTCATGTTATGTTCTTATGTCATGTTATGTTCTTATGTCATGTTATGCCATGTTATGTCACGTTATGATGTTATGTTGTGACGTGTTTTTTAATATGGCTATGTTGCGGTGTTATGTATGTGGTTATGTTATGTGTTATGGTGCTATGTTATGGTATGTGTTAAGTCATTTGGCTATGTCATGTCATGTCATGTCATGTCACTCACTGCCCCAGTAGGAAACCCCACAGGTGTCCATGTATGAGGTCCTTATTGTACCTGAAACTGTACAGCATGTAAATCCAGGTGCTTCTCGCGAGGCGAGGGGAAGCTTCATTAAGTGAGCTCGGCTAGATTTATAGACTCCAGCCTCCCCGCAGACTCTGCTGGACTAGCTTAGTGCAGATATGATGAATATACTCTGCTTTGGGATTGGCCTGGGTCAGGGGATTCATAACTCTGTTTAAGATAACTGCTATTTTCATGGCTTTTTAGTGCGAGGATATTTGGGCCTGTGCCCAGTTGGTTCCTGCAGTAATTGCATTACCGTGAACAAAGCTACAGTCCATATTGAGGCTGCTGCGCTAGTCCGGCCCGCTAATTGTTTGAGGGTTTTTATGGAAATGTTCTGTTTCGAGACGAGCACCCATGATATAAAATAGCTCTTAGCCCGTCTGCGAGGCTGTGCAGTCTTTGTTCGCGTGAATACGGAGACGAGCTCGTCCTCCTCGGATCCTAATTCTGATTACAGAGACAATAGCACGTTTAGCCCGGCTACAAATTGAAGCCATAATGGACGCGAGGTGGCCTTTAATGAACGGGGGAAATTACACTTTCCTTCTCCGTTCAAGCTGACGCGCCTTAATTCGCCGGTCAACAAAAGAAGCGACAGAAAAAAGGGATGGGGATTCTTTTCTTCTTTTCTTTTCTGCTCCCGCCTCGCCAAAAATATCAAATCAATCTGGCTATTACCATTGCTAATTCCCTAGCAGGCAGTTTCCTAACAGGGCAAATTGGCTCGGCTGCATTGTTAGTTCAGGTGTTCGACGTAATTGATTTTTTTTCCCCCTCTTTTTTTAATGAATAGCCCAGATGAAATGGAAAGAAGTTGATTAAAGGAGGGAACGCTTGTGTTTGAAATGAACTTCCTCTGCGAGGCGTCCAGTGGAGGATTTCCAGAGAATTCCAAGGTTACATGTGGGAGCGATTGTGGAAATCACGTCTTTCTGCTTTTAAACTTTTCAAATGGTCTCCAAAGACTCATTTTCTCTCTCTCTCTCTCTCTCTCTCTCTCTCTCTCTCTCTCTCTCTCTCTCTCTCTCTCTCTCTCTCTGTCTCTGTTGGTCTCTCTCTGTCTCTTCTCTCTGTCTCTCTCTCTCTGTGTCTCTCTCTCTCTTTCTCTCTCTCTTTCTCTCTCTCTCTCTGTCTCTCTCTCTCTCTCTCTCTCTCTCTCTCTCTCTCTCTCTCTCTGTCTCTCTCTCTTTCTCTCTCTCTCTGTCTTTCTCTCTCTCTCTCTGTCTCTCTCTCTCTTTCTCTCTCTCTCGGTCTCTCTCTCTTTCTCTCTCTCTCTGTCTCTCTCTCTTTTTCTCTCTTTCTCTCTCTCTCTGTCTCTCTCTCTTTCTCTCTCTCTCTCTGTCTGTCTCTCTCTCTCTCTTTCTCTCTCTCTGTCTCTCTCTCTTTCTCTCTCTCTCTCTCTCTGTCTCTCTCTCTGTCTGTCTCTCTCTCTCTCTCTGTCTCTCTCTCTGTCCCTCTCTCTCTCTCTCTGTGTCTCTCTCTTTCTCTCTCTCTCTCTGTCTCTCTCTCTCTTTCTCTCTCTCTTTCTCTCTCTCTCTCTCTGTCTCTCTCTCTGTCTCTCTCTCTCTCTCTCTTTCTCTCTCTCTCTGTCTCTCTCTCTCTTTCTCTCTCTCTCTCTCTCTGTCTCTCTCTCTCTCTCTCTCTCTCTCTCTCTCTCTCTGTCTCTCTCTGTCTGTCTCTGTCGGTCTCTCTCTGTCTCTTCTCTCTGTCTCTCTCTCTCTGTGTCTCTCTCTCTCTTTCTCTCTCTCTTTCTCTCTCTCTCTCTGTCTCTCTCTCTCTCTTTCTCTCTCTCTCTGTCTCTCTCTCTCTCTCTCTCTTTCTCTCTCTCTCTCTCTGTCTCTCTCTCTCTCTATCTCTGTCTGTCTCTCTTTCTCTCTGTCTCTCTTTCTCTCTCTCTGTCTCTCTGTCTCTCTTTCTCTTTCTCTCTCTGTCTGTATCTCTCTGTCTGTCTCTCTCTCTGTCTCTCTCTCTCTTACTCCTGCTCTTCCTCACTCATTCTCTTCCTCTCATCTCTTTTGTCCTCTCTTTCACCATCTCTCTCTATCTATCCCTCCCTCTCCTCATTTCTTTTTCCTCTCTCTCCTCCTCATCTTTTTCTTTTCTCTTGCTCTTGCCAACCCCCCTCCCTCTCTTTTACTCTCTCTCTCATTCTGCCCTCCCCCCCTCTCCTCCTCATCTCTTTTTTTCTCTCTCTCTCCCCCATCCCCCCCTCTCTCCCTCTCTCTGAGTGATAATGGTGGAGTAGATCAGTATGTGTGGAGGTGATTCTCTGACCCTTCACCTGCTCACTATCACTCACCCTGACCGCTCCTTCACTCCTCTCCCTCACAAACACTCTTCCTCTGCCTTCATCTCCACCTTCTCTCCTTCTCTCCCCTCCTCTCTCCTTCTCTTCCTCTTTCCTCCAAATTCTCTGTACCATCTTCCCCTGTTTTTCCCTCCATTTCTTTTTTCTCTTTTTCTCTCTTTCCTGTAGAAGCCCATTATCGCCAGTACGAGGAGAAACTGACCACCTGTTTTTCTCCTCTTTCTCTGTTTGTGGCAGCGGTTTATCAACACACCGACTTAATATCTCAAAATAATGACATTTTCTGGAACTGTTGACTTTGGATTTAGAAAGAATCGTTTATTTTCTCAAGATTTTGAGAAATCTTGATGGAGAGTTTTCATTAAACTGAGTCGTTATTAAGTCTTTATTATGAAAAACAATGTCATTATTTCAAATAATAAGTCATTATAATGAGAAAATAAGTCACTATTTGAAGATGTGAAGTCAAGATTTTGAGAAAACGTCATAAAGTATTTATTTGGGGATAAGTCGTTACTATGAGATACTAAGACAACAGTACATACTCTGAGAAATTGTCATTAAAGGCTGTGTTTCTCACACTCAGCTGCTTTGAAGAGGAGACGTGGAAACGGGCAGTTGAGTTATTCTGGGGTAAAGACAGGAACGGATGCGAAGGCTGTCTCAACCGTTCATCCTGCAGATATTAAAAGTGATTCATGTTAGTTCATCTATAGACTTTTAAGCTTATTATAAGGTTATTTAACTCATTTCTAGGCTGTTTTAAGCTTTTATTATGGTTACTTACCTAATTTCTAGACAGGTTTTAAGTTTATTATAAGGTTATTCAACTAATTTCTAGACTATTTTCAGCTTATTATAAGGTTATTTAACTCATTTCTAGGCCATTTTAAGCTTATTTTAAGGTCACTTACCTCATTTCTAGACTATTTTCAGCTCATTATAAGGTTATTTAACTCATTTCTAGACTATTTTCAGCTTATTATAAGGTTATTTAACTCATTTCTAGGCCATTTTAAGCTTATTTTAAGGTCACTTACCTCATTTCTAGACTGTTTTCAGCTAATTATAAGGTTATTTAACTAATTTCTAGGCTGTTTTAAGCTTATTTTAAGGTCACATACCTCATTTCTAGACTGTTTTCAGCTCATTATAAGGTTATTTAACTCATTTCTAGGCCATTTTAAGCTTATTTTAAGGTCACTTACCTCATTTCTAGACTGTTTTCAGCTCATTATAAGGTTATTTAACTCATTTCTAGACTGTTTTAAGCTCATTATAAGGTTATTTAACTCATTTCTAGGCTGTTTTAAGCTTATTTTAAGGTTACCTAATTTCTAGACTTTTTAAAGCTAATTATAAGGTTATTTTTATGTTTAAGGTTATTATAAGGTTATGTTTAACTGCTTTTATGTTTTTTTATTGAGGTAAATTAGCTCAATATATTTGTTTCAAGCACATTTCCCACAATAAGTACAATGACTCTGCCAGTATAGTGAGATCATTTTGACTCACTAAAATCACTTAAGTACAAATGTCTAGAAATAAATTAAATAATCTCATAATAAACTTACAACAATCTTAAAATGATAATTATTAGATGTATAGTTTGGTCTACCATTTTCTAGCAGTGTATGTCTAATTTGTAATTTCATGAGGTCTTTGGCTCGCAAGGCCTCTAATCGACTGCCTACCTTTGCTGCATGCAAAGACCACCCTGGGTGAAAAGCTCTCTTAGGCCCCCTGCGGATGTTAGTATAGGCTGATTGTGAGATGACATTTTTATAATTTCTGCATAATTCAATGATTTAGATGTAAACAAAGTCATTCAGAGCGGTTTGGTGTGAAACGCTCCATTCAAGAGAAACTTACAGAGTCAGAAAGGTTCACAGTGGTGGTGATAGGAACCAGACGTCCACCTCTAAAAGCTCCTCACAGAAAGTTCCTACATGAGATGGTTATGAATTCACTGCCTGATGATTCTGAGGATGTTTCTGAGTAGATTTATAGGCCTGCATAAATGAAGAGTACTGCTCCACCTTTCTTCAGCTCTGTTTTTCTGCAGAGCGGCTGCTGAAAGGTGTAACACTGTAACCTCTGCAGTCTCTGTTACAGTAACTGTGGGCTGCTGTGTTCATCACAGTCACTCCTGCCTCTCCTCCATCAGCCTGAGCAACACCGCATGTCATCCCACCAAGATTTCTGCCTTTGCTGACTGTAACTGACGTCTTTATCCGGTTCCGCGGGCGTCTCCTCTCTCCTCGCTTGGGCCCTAATCGCCGCCGTTTCCACTCGGGTGCGTGCCGGGCATGCTGGGATTTCACACGCTCCGACTCACACCCACACCGTGACAGCTAAGCAGGTGGGAGAAAAGAACACGAGTCATTCTCTGACAGAAAGCTCTAGAAAAGGAAGCTCATAGAAAAAAGCCATGTCAGAAACACCACCACACACCGCAGACTCAAATAAAATGAAGTGGAAGGACCTTATCAGGAAGGTAAAGGGCCCGTCTTGTGGAAAACAGATTTTTTCTTTATTTAATTGAACTGAGAGTAATAAACACTACAAAAAATGATATCTTATCAAGTGACATGATCTTGAAACTAGTCAATATATCTAATATCTCCCATTAAGAGATGGTTGCGCACTTACACTATATTGCCAACAGTATTCATTCACCCATCCAAATCACTGAAATCGGAACGACAACAACTCTAGAGCAGTGGAGACGTGTTCTCTGGAGTGACCAATCACGCTTCTCCGTCTGGGAATCCGATGGACAAGTCTGGGTTTGGCGGTTGCCAGGAGACGGTACCTGTCTGACTGCATTGTGCCGAGTGTAAAGTTTGGCGGAGGGGGGATCATGGTGTGGGGTTGGTTTTCAGGAGTTGGGCTCGGCCCCTTAGTTCCAGTGAAAGGAGCTCTTAAAGCTTCAGCACCAAGAGACAATTTCACGCTCCCAACTTTGTGGGAACAGTTTGGGGACGGCCCCTTCCTGTTCCAACATGACTGCCCACCAGTGCACAAAGCAGGTCCATAAAGACGTGGATGAGCCAGTTTGGTGTGAAGAACTTGACTGGCCTGCACAGAGTCCTGACCTCAACCCTATAGAACACCTTTGGGATGAATTAGAGTGGAGACTGTGAGCCAGGCCTTCTCGTCCAACATCAGCGTCTGACCTCACAAATGAGCTTCTGGAAGAACGGTCAAAAATTCTCATAAACACTCCTAACCCTTGTGGAAAGCCTGGCTGTTTTTGTTACTGTGCTTTTAAGACTGATATATATATAAAGGAGCCCTGCACTTACTCCTTATAACTTCAGCATCAGTTGGTCCATCAGTTTCAAAATAAATTTAATGTATTTTTAATTGAATGGTTGCATCTATTCAGTCTACAGCCATTTAGCCCTGCCCATTCAGCCTACAGCAGTTTAGCCCTCCATTCAGTCTACAGCCATTTAGCCCTGCCCATTCAGCCTACAGCAGTTTAGCCCCACCCATTCAGTCTACAGCCATTTAGCCCTGCCCATTCAGCCTACAGCAGTTTAGCCCTCCATTCAGTCTACAGCCATTTAGCCCTGCCCATTCAGCCTACAGCAGTTTAGCCCCACCCATTCAGTCTACAGCCATTTAGCCCTGCCCCTTCAGCCTACAGCAGTTTAGCCCCACCCATTCAGTCTACAGCCATTTAGCCCTGCCCATTCAGCCTACAGCAGTTTAGCCCCACCCATTCAGTCTACAGCCATTTAGCCCTGCCCATTCAGCCTACAGCAGTTTGGGCTGTTCCCACAGACAGTCTGTATCAGAGGTATTGGAGTGGATGTTGTGGGAAAGTGATTAAACGTTGTGCTGTTCCTGTCAGGAGGAAACTGGATCATTACAGCTTCAAAGCAATCCAGAACCCCCCACAGCCCTGAGGATTTCAGCCCCAACTTAACAGTTTGTTCCACATTTCTGCCTTACTGCTTTTTAAATGAGGCACAATTAATGGCAGCCAATCAAATCAGAGCTCATTTGCATATGTCAGTCTTGTAATGCCAAAAATGGTCTGTTTATTTCAAAAGTATAGAGAGCGTTTGCAAAATGGAAAGGTAAAATAATGTAGTGGACCTGAGAGGAAAATGAAATGCAGAATATGGACCTAAAAAAGAGCAAACTAAGAGACGTAAAACACTAAGGACTCAGCAGTTACTCTTACGTCTTAGAGCTTTTCTGCATCATCAGCTATATGGCTCAATTTAATTAATTTCTTTCTTCTTTATTTATTTATTTGTTTATTACATTTAAATACGGTTCTTTCTGATGAGGAGCAGGAAGTGAAACAGCTCTAGTAAATCACCATTCTGGAAGTGAAAGCCTTGCTTTGCTTTTCTGAAGAGGAATAAATAAATAAATAAAGCTTTGATTTAACAGCGCAGCGAGTTTTATACTCAACAACAACGTCATCAGATACAAACACTCACTGTAATTAAGCTTAAATATGATGAATTTAATTAGTAGATAGACGGACGGACGGATGGACGGACGGACGGACACACAGACAGACAGACAGACAGATACAGACAGAAAAATAGACATATAGACACATAGATAGATAGATAGATAGATAGATAGATAGATAGATAGATAGATAGATAGATAGATAGATGGATGGATGGATGGATGGATGGATGGATGGATGGACAGACAGACAGACAGATACAGACAGAAAAATAGACATATAGACACATACACAGATAGATAGATAGATAGATAGATAGATAGATAGATAGATAGATAGATAGATAGATAGATAGATAGATAGATAGATAGATGGATGGATGGATGGATGGATGGATGGATGGATGGATGGATGGACAGACAGACAGACAGACAGACACACAGACAGACAGACAGACAGATACAGACAGAAAAATAGACATATAGACACATAGATAGATAGATAGATAGATAGATAGATAGATAGATAGATAGATAGATAGATAGATAGATAGATAGATAGATAGATAGATGGATGGATGGATGGATGGATGGATGGACAGACAGACAGACAGACACACAGACAGACAGACAGACAGAAAAATAGACATATAGACACATACACAGATAGATAGATAGATAGATAGATAGATAGATAGATAGATAGATAGATAGATAGATAGATAGATAGATAGATAGATAGATAGATAGATAGATAGACACACAGACAGACAGACAGGTGGACGGATTTGAAATATTTCTTCATATTTGTGCTCAGAGCTCTTGTGGACCAAAGGAAATACAGCGTCATGTACTGACTTTATTGAGCGAACACAAAAATAAATGCAGTAAATGAAAAACTGATTTTCAGGCCAGTAACTGTAAACATGTGATGGGCTGTATGGCTGTGACTCATCTTTCATTTGAAGACCATAAACAGCAAACGCTCGGATCATCGGCAGTCTGAGTGTGTCTGAACACTGAAAGAGAAGCTGAGGTTCTTCAAGGTCACTCGTGCTCCAGAGACGAGCACAGTGCAGGACTTATTTACCTGAGGAAAGAGCAGCGGCCTCTGAAGATCCTTCTGTCCTCCGCCGGAATTCGTTATTCAGAAATAATCCTTCAAGCAGCTGTTTGCTTTGCTTATGTTGGAGGAGAACCAGTCACGAAGACAGAAGTGCATGGAGGGTCAGGAGAAACGAATCCACATGAACTGTTCCAATCGCTCAGTATGGATTATCTCTCAAGGAGGAAAACCATCTGAAACTTAATGTGATAGTTTGGTTCAGAAGCCAGCCCCCTGCATGATTCCTAAGAGAAAATGTTAATGATTCCAGCATGACAATCCTGTTAACAGTAGATCCCAACAACAGCTCAAATGATCTAATTTGGCAATTTCCTTTTGGAATGACACTAGATCCCATTAACAGTAAAAACTGATTTGTCATCTACCTGCTGGTTATAGCAGTGGATTCTGTTAACAGGGCAGATGCTCTGGTTTGTCCTCTACCTGTTAGAATAACAGTAGATCCCTTTTACAGATGCTCTGGTTTGTCTTAGGTCTGTTGGTATAACAGTAGATCCCTTTTACAGATGCTCTATCTGTTGGAACAACAGTGGAACCCTCTTACAGATGCTTTAACTGTTGTTATTATAGTAGATCCCTTTTACAGATGCTGTGATTTGCCCTCTACCTGTTGGTGTAAGAGTAGATCCCTTTTACAGATGTACTGATTTGTCTTCTATCTTGGAATAACAGTAGATCCCTCTTAAAGATATGCTGTCTTTTGAAGTAGCAGCAGATATATAGATGCTTTATCTGTTGGTGTAACAGTAGATCCCTTTTACATGTGCTCTGATTTGTCCTCTATCTGCTGCTATCCCAACAAGAAATGCATGAGGGGGCCTGTGTTTTAGGCTATGTCCGGAACATGGCCACGATCTTGAAAGCCAAGATATTGGATCAAGATCAAGTTTTTCCAATGGGAAGGCGGTCATGTTGCAGATCATAGAAGGCCGGAATTGCCTCAGAAATCGATTGCCGCAAACAGGTTTGCAATATCTCTTGTGGTTCAAAAGTTATCAACACAGAAGGTTACAACAACAACTGGGAACGTTGCCTGTGGTGCAGCTATGTGACGTGTTCACTGTGCTGTCCCTGGTGCTGAACACAGAGCTGAAGGCGCAGGATCCAGTCGTTATGAGAATCTCTGGAGAAATGCTGTCACAAGCCTCCACGATGCGGTGCTGAAGGTGGTGTTTGTTGTGGATTTTCTCAGCATACGCAATTTGTTTGACATGACCCCAGAGATAAAAGTCGATAACAAAATAAAAAATAAAATAAAATAAAAACCTGTCCTGTGACTTTTGACTCACCCTGTATATTACAGAGCTGAAAACTCTAGCAGCCGTCCTGAAGGCTGAATATTGTCTATACTTATGACAGAGTGTCAGAAACCATAGAATCAGTCTAATAGAGATTACTGGACATTATACAACAGTTAGTTCCGGCAACGCGAGCTGATTGGTTGAGAAGCGGTCTAACATTGCTGATATTTCACCATAATTTTACCATATTTTCACTAACACTGCAAATTCCCACCCAATCTGTGTGGAGCTGGAGAACGAACTGCCGGCTGAGCAGCGAGTGGGTGGAGCTCGTTACTCTGACGTAGCACCAAGCTGCTCGTTAAGGAGCTCTAATTAGGAGGAAGGAACTGAACATTAAAACATATTAAACGCCGCGTTCACGGCCAGTTTATTCATTTCTTACTGTATTTATTTAACTGCTGTATTAAAGCAGCAGAGACACTCGAGGAGGGAGTTACCACCAATAACATCATGGCTGGGATGATCTACGGCCACCAGATCACAGCCGGGATGTTATTTCCTGATTACACACTTTTGCTTAAACTCCTCACGCTTTGAGGCTTGTGAGATGATCTAGGCATTCACTTAGCATGAAGCTAATTATTAATGCCAGTAAATTTCCACTACTTGGCTGATTGACTGCATTAGGAGTAATTGGAGAAATTCATTTTGCACAGTTGGGACGACTTTGGGGTTAGACTGAGTGGTTAGCTAATGGCTACTGGCTAATAATAAGTTAAGCAAACATGTTTTTAAAGGTCTTTTTTGGTTTCAACACTTCTTTGCTTGTCCTCAGTTCTTGTTCTGTGTGTTTTTTTGCTGCGTGCCTTCATAGACGAGATGTTTTCTTCAGTTCACAGGGGCTGGTAGTGCCCAGTTGATTTTGATGAGTGCGTTTTCAGCTGCCCTCAGGAGAGAAATGGGCCTGGCTTGAAAATGAGTTAGAACATACAGGCTGGCTCGAGACAGAACCATTTCAAAAGTGTTTTGATCCACTGTTTTTACTCCTGGGATCGGCTGCTTCTAATGGGCGAAGCAGAAAATCAATCCGGCACAAAATAAAAGCCACTGAAGTGAGTTTTATTTTTATTTTGTGCCTCTTGGTCTACAAAGGTGCCTCTTTGCACAGAAATAACCAATTTCCTTATTGTTCCCATAACCGCAAATTAATAATTCTGCATAAAAGGAGACGACAATTGGAAGCATAACAAGGGGCTCGCTGTGATAGGGCCAGAAACAGCTTCAAAAAGAACAACTGTCCCCTTTTTCCCCAGATAATTATGAAAGCCAAGGCAAGAGAGAGAGAGAGAGAAAAGGAGAGAGAGAGAGAGAAAAGGAGAGAGAGAGAGAGCAAAGAGAACAGAAGCAGTGGTCATTGGGAATAGCCGGCTAAAAAGAGCGAGGCAAGGCAGCAGCTGGTTGGAATAGATTGCGTGTGGGATGAATTAAAAAGTTGAACCTTTCCCGGGTTCTATTCAGATGTTTGGCGTGCGGTGATTAATCACGGCCGTCAGGACGGGTAAACCCCCCCCTTCATTCCCCCTCCTCTTCCGCTTTTCAATGGAAAACAAATGCAGAAACACTCCCTCCCCTGTCCTGGGGCTGCGTCCGGTTTGGACAACCTCGAATACCTGCAGCCCAGCGGGTTTCATATTGATGCAGCTAATTCTGCTACAAGAATAGAGCTCAGGTTTCATCTGCATAAGAAGGAATAAATGAATATGCATAGGACTCAAATGGGTTGGACAGACACTCAAAAAAACCTCAAATTTTTAACCCATCTATGCCCACATGTGACATTTTATATTAAGTATGTTGACTGCGCTTGTCTGAGAGCAAAAAAATCTGGAAATCTGAAAAATGATCAAACCATTTGGCTAAAAAGTGGCTTAATTTATCATTACCTTCAGTATTTTGGTCACATGGGACGATTACTTTTTGAAAAAAGTAATAATAATAAATCCACAGATTGAGAATAAATAAGTGAAAATAACAAGTAATCAAAATATCATAATACGGGTGCATTTACATGCACTTAATGATCTGATCATAATCTGATTTATCTGATTAAGTGGTCATTTAAACGGCACACTCTGATTTCTTAGATTGGATAAGCTCTGATTATCAAATCTGATACAGAGTCAGTAATGGGGTTTCTCAGTGCATGTAAACTCTTACTCTGATTTCTTTCCTTTCGCTCAGTCTGCGCATGTGCGGAACAGCGAGCAGCGTTTAACGCAGCACCCGCGAGAACTTGCACAGCACTTTTGGAGATGCTGAAAACGACTACATGCTCGACGAAATGAAGGATTTAAATATTCTTCCTCTTCTAGATGATTTATGTTCATAATTTTCCTAAAATGACGATGTTTAAAAAAATGTCGTGGGATGACGACGAGTTTCTATGTTACATTTACATCACGTCTTATTCTGCAGGTTAATTGGCTGGCAAAACTAATTACTGACTCATGGAGACCTGGAGCTTCGTCATTATCTGATTACTCAAGACCATGAAAACACACTGAACCAGTTACTGGCACAATCTGATTTTCTGCAGTTATCAGATTATTAAGTGTAAACACACTGAACCAGTTACTGACACAATCTGATTTTCTGCGGTTATCAGATTATTAAGTGTAAACACACTGAACCAGTTACTGACACAGTCTGATTTTCTGCAGTTATCAGATTATTAAGTGTAAACACACTGAACCAGTTACTGACCCAGTCTGATTTACTGCAGTTATCAGATTATTAAGTGTAAACACACTGAACCAGTTACTGACACAATCTGATTTTCTGCAGTAATCAGATTATTAAGTGTAAACACACTGAACCAGTTACTGACGCAATCTGATTTTCTGCAGTTATCAGATTATTAAGTGTAAACACACTGAACCAGTTACTGACACAGTCTGATTTTCTGCAGTTATCAGATTATTAAGTGTAAACACACTGAACCAGTTACTGACCCAATCTGATTTTCTGCAGTTATCAGATTATTAAGTGTAAACACACTGAACCAGTTACTGACACAGTCTGATTTTCTGCAGTTATCAGATTATTAAGTGTAAACACACTGAACCAGTTACTAACACAGTCTGATTTTCTGCAGTTATCAGATTATTAAGTGTAAACACACTGAACCAGTTACTGACCCAATCTGATTTTCTGCAGTTATCAGATTATTAAGTGTAAACACACTGAACCAGTTACTGACCCAATCTGATTTTCTGCAGTTATCAGATTATTAAGTGTAAACACACTGAACCAGTTACTGACACAATCTGATTTTCTGCAGTTATCAGATTATTAAGTGTAAACACACTGAACCAGTTACTGACACAATCTGATTTTCTGCAGTTATCAGATTATTAAGTGTAAACACACTGAACCAGTTACTGACCCAGTCTGATTTTCTGCAGTTATCAGATTATTAAGTGTAAACACACTGAAACAGTTACTGACACAATCTGATTTTCTGCAGTTATCAGATTATTAAGTGTAAACACACTGAACCAGTTACTGACACAATCTGATTTTCTGCAGTTATCAGATTATTAAGTGTAAACACACTGAACCAGTTACTGACACAGTCTGATTTTCTGCAGTTATCAGATTATTAAGTGTAAACACACTGAACCAGTTACTGACACAGTCTGATTTACTGCAGTTATCAGATTATTAAGTGTAAACACACTGATCCAGTTACTGACACAATCTGATTTTCTGCAGTTATCAGATTATTAAGTGTAAACACACTGAACCAGTTACTGACCCAATCTGATTTTCTGTAGTTATCAGATTATTAAGTGTAAACACACTGAACCAGTTACTGACCCAATCTGATTTTCTGCAGTTATCAGATTATTAAGTGTAAACACACTGAACCAGTTACTGACCCAATCTGATTTACTGCAGTTATCAGATTATTGAGTGTAAACATGCTCAATTGACATATTATTGACTTAATATCTCAAAATACACATTTTCTTAAAATACACATTTTTCTTAAGTATTGACTTAAGTTAGCAAATAATGTCTTATTTTCTCAAGATAATGATTAACATTCTCAAAACACTTATGAGGTGTTTCAAAACAATGACATGTTCTCCAAATATTGAGTATCTGATAATAGTGACATTTTCACAATATAATGCCTCATTTTTTTCAAAATGGATACTGTCTCAAAATAATGACTTATTCTATCTAAATATTCACTCGAATGACAAATTTTCTTCTCGACATTCTGATGCAGTGGCTCAAAATAGTCACTCATTATTTCAACATAGTAACTCAAATTGTTAAGAAAAGAAGCTAAAGTTTTGAGATACTAGGTCAAAAAGTGGACGTATGCTTGTAAACAGTTTTCCCGCTACGTTACTGTGTGAACAGGCTGGGCAAACCCACGAAAGCAGCCGCACCGGTTCCTTTCTGGGCGAACAGGTTGTTTTATATGGAAACCGTGGCAAAGAGCTGATCTAGTTTAGGAAACAGCGAGAAAGTCGAGAGCCAGCAGCATTGAGGGGAGGGAAAAAAGTGTGTGTGGGGGGGGGGGGGGGTGGGGGGGGGGGTGGGTGGGTGTCATCAGCATAAAAATAGAATCCTGCTAACGAATTCCTAATCATATCCCCCGTTTCCTCAAGGGATCGCGCTAAGGAGGTTAGCACACTGAGTCTTAAATGAGAAATTCAGGCGCATTAGCCCTGCGTATTATTTCTTGCCATTGGGGCTGTAAGTGTTATTGATCACTGAACTCACCTCCATCAGCCTCAGACATATTGGACTGTGGCGTAGAGAAGCCACTCAGAGCCGAGCCGAGCTCTCACTGCTCTCGCAGGCTTATGAGAGGAAAGCTGATGAGAAATAAAGAGAAATCGAGCGATGGAGCGGCCATGTGTTCCTGCCTTCTCCCATTTTCAGCTACATCTCTGAACGCACGAGCCCCGTAAATTACAGCGAGTGGCGGTGCCTCTGATTTTGGGGATCTAATAAGAAAGACACTTCAAAACTTTCACTGCGGGATCCAGAAACTTTGAACCTTTTTGGTTGACAATAGCACTTACAGCACTGTGCAAAAGTCAGAGACCCCCTTTATTCATTTCGTTCCCGGTCAAAACGGCCTTTCAGTACAAGATGTTCACATTACAGTGTCAGGGGAAAAGCAGAAAACAGAAAATGACACAGAGGCTTCAACAACTACATCTAATCTCAGCTGTTTCAGTGTTCAGCGCGTCACTCTTCACCTTTATACAATAAATCAGTCATTTGATGTATCTCATGTATTTAATATTATTTTTGGGGGAAATTAATGGACATGCATGTCACCTCTATGACCCACATATGGTTCTATATCGCACCAACAAAGGGTTCTTGACATCATCACAATAGAAGAACCCCTTTTTGGTGCTATGCAGAGCCATTTTCCAGATACGGTTTTCCACAAATAACCATATACAACACATTCTCGATGAATCTGAAGAGCCTTTTCACCATGCAGAGCTTTTTAAGCAGGCAAATGGTTCTTTAAACGTTTATGGTTCTATATAGAACCATTGCCTTTACTAAAGAACCCTTGGTGAACCATGGTTTTAAGAATGATGTTTTACCCTGTCCAGTTTAAGTCTTTAACATTTAGCCTCTACACCAACCAGGCATAACAACTGACCACCTCCTCGTTTCTACGCTCACTGTCCACTGTATCAGCTCCACTGACCGTATAGTTCCACTCTGTAGTTCTACAGTTACAGACTGTAGTCCATCTGTTTCTCTGATACTCTGTTACCCTGTTCTTCAGTGGTCAGGACCCCCATGGACCCTAATAGAGCAGGTACTATTTGGGTGGTGGGTCATTCTCAGCGCTGCAGTGACACTGACGTGGTGGTGGTGTGTTAGTGTGTGTTGTGCTGGTCTGAGTGGATCAGACACAGCAGTGCTGCTGGAGTTTTTAAACACCTCAGTATCGCTGCTGGACTGAGAATAGTCCACCAACCAAAAATATCCAGCCAGCGTCCTGTGGGCAGCGTCCTGTGACCACTGATGAAGGACTAGAGGATGACCAACACAAACTGTGCAGCAGCAGATGAGCTGTCGTCTCTGACTTTACATCTACAAGGTGGACCGACGAGGTAGGAGTGTCTAATAGAGTGGACAGTGAGTGGACACAGTGTTTAAAAACTCCAGCAGCACTGCTGTGTCTGATCCACTCGTACCAGCACAACACACACTAACACTCCACCACCACGTCAGTGTTACTGCAGTGCTGAGGTCCATGGGGGTCCTGACCACTGAAGAACAGGGTAACAGAGTATCAGAGAAACAGATGGACTACAGTCTGTAACTGTAGAACTACAGAGTGCAGCTATACAGTAAGTGGAGCTGATAAAGTGGACAGTGAGCGTAGAAACAGGGAGGTG
>NC_051229.1:3127488-3147488 GCF_015220715.1 Pygocentrus nattereri
CCGAGACCGTTCTACAGTTTCTCATTAGGCTGAATGAATAACCGGCTCTAAATGTAGGTATTGTGATATAAACCGAGTCCGTTCTACAGTTTCTCATTAGGCTGAATGAATAACCGACTCTAAATGTAGGTATTGTGATATAAACCGAGTCTGTTCTACAGTTTCTCATTAGACTGAATGAATAACCGACTCTAAATGTAGGTATTGTGATATAAACCGAGTCCGTTCTACAGTTTCTCATTAGACTGAATGAATAACCGACTCTAAATGTAGGTATTGTGATATAAACCGAGTCCGTTCTACAGTTTCTCATTAGACTGAATGAATAACCGGCTCTAAATGTAGGTATTGTGATATAAACCGAGTCCGTTCTACAGTTTCTCATTAGACTGAATGAATAACCGGCTCTAAATGTAGGTATTGTGATATAAACCGAGTCCGTTCTACAGTTTCTCATTAGACTGAATGAATAACCGACTCTAAATGTAGGTATTGTGATATAAACCGAGTCCGTTCTACAGTTTCTCATTAGACTGAATGAATAACCGACTCTAAATGTAGGTATTGTGATATAAACCGAGTCTGTTCTACAGTTTCTCATTAGGCTGAATGAATAACCGGCTCTAAATGTAGGTATTGTGATATAAACCGAGTCTGTTCTACAGTTTCTCATTAGACTGAACGAATAACCGACTCTAAATGTAGGTATTGTGATATAAACCGAGTCTGTTCTACAGTTTCTCATTAGACTGAATGAATAACCGACTCTAAATGTAGGTATTGTGATATAAACCGAGTCCGTTCTACAGTTTCTCATTAGGCTGAATGAATAACCGGCTCTAAATGTAGGTATTGTGATATAAACCGAGTCCGTTCTACAGTTTCTCATTAGACTGAATGAATAACCGGCTCTAAATGTAGGTATTGTGATATAAACCGAGTCCGTTCTACAGTTTCTCGTTAGGCTGAATGAATAACCGACTCTAAATGTAGGTATTGTGATATAAACCGAGTCCGTTCTACAGTTTCTCATTAGGCTGAATGAATAACCGACTCTAAATGTAGGTATTGTGATATAAACCGAGTCCGTTCTACAGTTTCTCATTAGGCTGAATGAATAACCGACTCTAAATGTAGGTATTGTGATATAAACCGAGTCCGTTCTACAGTTTCTCATTAGGCTGAATGAATAACCGGCTCTAAATGTAGGTATTGTGATATAAACCGAGTCTGTTCTACAGTTTCTCATTAGGCTGAATGAATAACCGGCTCTAAATGTAGGTATTCTGATATAAACCGAGTCTGTTCTACAGTTTCTCATTAGACTGAATGAATAACCGGCTCTAAATGTAGGTATTGTGATATAAACCGAGTCTGTTCTACAGTTTCTCATTAGGCTGAACGAATAACCGGCTCTAAATGTAGGTATTGTGATATAAACCGAGTCCGTTCTACAGTTTCTCATTAGGCTGAATGAATAACCGACTCTAAATGTAGGTATTGTGATATAAACCGAGTCCGTTCTACAGTTTCTCATTAGGCTGAATGAATAACCGACTCTAAATGTAGGTATTGTGATATAAACCGAGTCCGTTCTACAGTTTATCATTAGACTGAATGAATAACCGACTCTAAATGTAGGTATTGTGATATAAACCGAGTCCGTTCTACAGTTTCTCATTAGACTGAATGAATAACCGACTCTAAATGTAGGTATTGTGATATAAACCAAGTCCGTTCTACAGTTTCTCATTAGACTGAATGAATAACCGACTCTAAATGTAGGTATTGTGATATAAACCGAGTCCGTTCTACAGTTTCTCATTAGGCTGAATGAATAACCGGCTCTAAATGTAGGTATTGTGATATAAACCGAGTCTGTTCTACAGTTTCTCATTAGGCTGAATGAATAACCGGCTCTAAATGTAGGTATTGTGATATAAACCGAGTCCGTTCTACAGTTTCTCATTAGACTGAATGAATAACCGACTCTAAATGTAGGTATTGTGATATAAACCGAGTCCGTTCTACAGTTTCTCATTAGACTGAATGAATAACCGGCTCTAAATGTAGGTATTGTGATATAAACCAAGTCTGTTCTACAGTTTCTCATTAGGCTGAATGAATAACCGACTCTAAATGTAGGTATTGTGATATAAACCAAGTCTGTTCTACAGTTTCTCATTAGACTGAATGAATAACCGACTCTAAATGTAGGTATTGTGATATAAACCAAGTCTGTTCTACAGTTTCTCATTAGACTGAATGAATAACCGACTCTAAATGTAGGTATTGTGATATAAACCAAGTCTGTTCTACAGTTTCTCATTAGACTGAATGAATAACCGACTCTAAATGTGGGTATTGTGGTATGAGTTATTCACCACTGGTTGCGTAAAGCTTGGCCAACCTAGCAACAGTAGTTATGAGCGAGGTCATTTGTGGGTGGAGCCTGAATAGGACAATTAGCATTTGTCTAATAGCATGTTTGTTCAGGCTATTCCTTTGAGAAGAAGCTGCAGGACGTGGCTCAGAGCTCAACTCTTCAGATTTCATCTGGTGTTTACAGCCCAGAATGGCCCACAGCATAATAGCATTAGGAGCTACGCTTGAATAATAATACCGTTTTCATATTGCACATCAGTGATAGACTGTAGCTCTGAGAGAAGCTGAGAGAAGCTCAGACCTCACAAATGGGTTTTATCATCAATACTTATTGCAAAAAATTGCTTTGAGTCCTAAAATCCAGTAAGCACTTTGTGGCCTTCAATCGATGTGTCTTTTTTTAACTTCTTGTCACGTTCTCAATGCAGCTGAATAAAAAACTCCCTTTGTGTCAGACAACAGTGGGCTGTCTTGTCTTGTTTCCATAGCTACATAGTAGTTTAGGCAGACAAGAATTGTGTTCGTTGATGACAGTGAATCAAGCGATACTGCAGTGACCTTCTCCACTGGGATCACTGTTAATGTAGCCTCTGTTCCATACGGTGGTGCCAGGCAAGGTAAAACCTTCCCCTGCTGTACAGAAGATGAGATTCACATTGCAGCACCAAACGCCACCAGTCAGAATCAGGTCTACTCTGAAACTCAACTGGATCCCTTGGTTAGAGCATCTATTTTATTAGGGACGCAAATGGCGAGTGAATTTAGCAGCACTCAATAATCCGATCATAATCTGATTTCTGCAGTTATCTGATTATTCTAATGGTCACGCTCTAATTTCTTCGATCGGAACAAAGTCTAGAAATCAGATTCAGAAGTCAGATAGAGGGGCTGGATTGGATTTTAGCTCAGTAATCAGATTTCCCAGTAAAACTGTGAACTCTTACTCTGATTTCTTTCGGATTTCTCAGTCTGTGCATGTGTGAAAACAGACAGCGGTACCGGAAAATAAGCGAGACACAGCGAAACACTTTTGAAATGACAAGGAAACCAAGTACATTTAAATATTCTTCATCTTCTAGATGATGTATGTTCACATTTTCAGGTGAAGTGGTGACTTAAAAAAAAGTTGCGGCATTAAGTTTGAGTTTCATGTTATGTTTGCGCCGCGTCTTCTTCTGTGAGTTTATTGGCTGGTTGTGAAGCAGAAATCTGATTACTGTCTGACTGATGCAGACCTGGAGTTTCCACATTATCTGATTACCCAAGAGCATGTAAACACATTGATCAGATTACTGACAATATCAGTGCCTGTAAACACATTCATTTAAGAACCCTCACTGGCCGTTTTATCAGAAACACCACATACGTAGGTGCATTTTGTAGAACTCAACTGCTCATATTTGGCTCAGACATCATTTCCCAAGTATGTCTGAGGCTCAGATTGGGTTAAATTTCATGTTCAGGTTCTCTCACCCCGCCTCCCACCTTTAACAGATGGTACTGTGCATTAGCTGGAGTCACCCACTCAGCACCAAGTGAATCGAGTCAGGAAAGTACAGCTTAGTGCAGCCAAAGGAACATTTGATTTGTTTGGCTAAAAATATCTTCATATTGTGACATCAGCAAAGACAAAAACATGGGACCAAAAAAAAAACCCCAAAACAATGCTCTTTTATTGAACAGGCAGCAAGTGAGAACCGCTGCTCAGCGCAGACAGTAAACCCATACACACTTCCCCACAGTCCAGCACAGGACACAAACAACACGTCTACAAAATCTAAAGCTAACAACAACAACTTATTTACAATAAATGCCTCTCCTACCACGAGTGCAGCACCTCCCGAGAGCCTGTGTGCGTGGCCATGCCTCCCGTCCTCCCGCAGCAGACTGAGCCAGTAGCAGGACACTACAATGCCTTCATAGTTTTTTATGTGCAAAAGTAGAGTTTTGTTATTAAAAGGTAAAGCTAACATCTCAGCATGGCAGTGTGTCATGAACTGCTTCACACAAGGGGCAGGAGTCAAGTGCAAGTTTAATTCCAGATGCAAAGTAGGTAATAAAAAGCAGGGGGTCAGAAATCCAGAAAAGCAGGCCACAGACAAATCCAAAGGGGGCAAATCCAAAAGAGCAGTCAACAACAAACCAAAAAGCAAGGTCAAAACACCAGGAAACCAAATCAGAAACATAAACTCTCAGAATTGTGGAAATACCAAACAAGACTTGCGCAAATGCAGGATATATATACACAAAATGTCCAACATAAAAAGGCCAAAGGATCAAGAGATGTCTAGTATTCTGGAGACAGCGACCTCCTGTGGTGGGGAGGAGAATGGTAGGGGGCAGATGTGACACAGTGTTTGAATTCAAGGCTCTAGCTGAAAAGAAGTGGATGTTTAAAAGTGAGATCCCATCGCCTCAAGTTTGTCCTCTTCTCCCCGTCTGGAGCCAAACACATTTTAAAAGGTGGTTGTCATCAGTTTTCTGCGTATTTGATACTTTCAATGCCTTTTTATTGCAAAGGCTGAAATGGGCTTTGTGAAAATGTCAAAGCAGACGCCTGTGCTACTTCAAAGCATCGAGGCATCAAAGGTAAGACATGAATGGGTGATAATCATTTTTCATTCCGCTGTGGCAGTATGCTTTAGCCTTGGATGAGTAGGTTTAGGTTAAGTCTGTTGTGTTGTTTTTGCTCGTCTTTGCACATCTCAGCTCTGTTTTCTCCGTTTAACTCGCTTCTGTCATTTTTATAGAATAAAGCGATGACGCGCTTTATAGTGAATGGTGTTACAGAATTGTTCATGTTTATGTGAATCCAACATTGCTATTGTTTTGTAACATCATAGGGAGGAAGCGCTGCAGTAGGTAGGGTGATGTCTTTAGTAAAAACATGAGCTTGCCTACACAACAGAGGCTAACGCAGCATCAGAAACACAGTATCACAGTATATTTCAATTAGGACACTGCGCTAATTCTGCTGGACTAGAAATGTGCCTGTGTGCAGAGAGAAGATGCTCAAAAAGTTCAAACCATTTCAACCTTTGCTGCAATGGATTCTGACATCAATCAACTAATAAAAACGTGGCTGGGCGGCAGGAGGCAGATGAAAGATGAAAATCTAAGATGTTGGAGAGGCCAATCAGTAGCGACACTTTTCCTGTTCTACATCACTTGTTTACCTTTGTGGCTGTCCTCTGCTTGGCCCGGTCCATGGTTCATATTTTTTTGTTTCTTGTCCAAATGTTTTGCTTTCCACTTGACTTTTGAACTGTGCGACCCCTCTCCCCGCCCTCTGCTCCAGCCTCGTAAACACCTTTAGACAGACAAGAGCTGTGTCCCAATTCAGGGGCTGCATCCTTCGGAGGTTGAATGCCGATTGTGTCAGAGTGGTGCAACTAGGCCGTCCCATTTCGAAGGCTCCTTCATATGCAGCCGAGAAATGTGTCCTTCATTTCCATGGCAACGAAGGATCCATCGTCTGGATCCTTCACCAGCCACACATCCTGAGGTTCATTGCGTGATTCGAGAACACGGTGGCTTTAACACGGTGGGTTTAAACCGAGTTGAACAGTTAACGATACAGATGTTAAAAAAGACAATTTGGTCTGAAGCAAAACTTGCGCTAAAGTTTTCTTTCGTTTAAGGGAGCAAGAAACAGACAGAGAGAATCATCTCCAGCTCTACTAAATGACAAAATAAAAACCGAAAACCTGTTTCTGGATCCGTCTTTAAAGAACCTCTAAAGAACTTGACCGGAGAACAGCGGGGAACAGCGGCGCTGCGACTCTAACAGGAAATCCAATGTAGAGCATCTCAATATGGTTCAGCCTTTGTGGGTCTACGCAGTCTTCAGAGGACACCTCGTAGACTGTGTCCGAAGGATGCAGCCCCTGAATTGGGACGCAGCTAAAATCTTTAAGTGATACTTTATTAATCCCACAAACGGGGAAACTCCACCTCCGCATTTAACCCATGAAACACCACATACACACTAGTGAATAGACACACACACTAGGGGGCAGTGAGCACACTTGCCCGGAGCGGTGGGCAGCCCTATCCACAGCGCCCGGGGAGCAATTGGAGGTTAGGTGTCTTGCTCAAGGACACCTCAGTCATGTACTGTCGGCACTGGGGATTGAACCTTCTGTGATCTGAAGGTTGGCGGGTCCCTAACCTCCAGCCCACGACTGCCCAATCTGCATGTGTATTTACTCCCCCGACCTTGCATTGCCTAGTGTGTAGGCGCCCTTAGCCTGTTTGGAAATGGTATCTACTAAGTTGTATTTCTGCCCAAGTCTCTGTCCAGCATGATTCAATCCCGATTCATAAATCCAGTTATTCAACCCGAAGGCAGAAATGAAGATGTAGAAAAGAAAAAAAGTAATTGTAGAACCACAAAGAACCTATGCGATAAGTGGACCTGACAAAATGTGCAGTCAGTGTAGACACAAGGTAGGAGGACCTAATAAAGTGGCCGGTGATGAAGATTTACAGTTACTGACTGCAGCCCATCTGTTGCCGCGCAGTTTATGAGCCCCCCTCTACCTCGTTCATCGGTAGAAAGAGGCCACCGTAGGACCACCACTGGAGAAGGGTCCATTCTCAGCACGGCAGTGACACTGGCATGGTGTTACTCTGGAACAACTGATGATTTCCATGACGTGCACAAAAAGTCCAACCCAATTTACAGCCAGATGTTTTAGCATTCGCTAACAGTATTGCTAATACCCTTGTCCGGCTAATAACAGAGTCAAATACTCTCATCTACATGCCCCTCATAGCGTCCTCCAGAGCGGCATCGCGGCGCATTCAGGGAGCCTCAGGACCCGAGAGCGGATTTGACTGCACGCTAATGGTTTTATATGGGAGTTAATCACCGCAGAGTTGTTAGCCACATGCTCGTCTTTGGCTCAGGGGTTAGCGAAACACCGGGCGGAACACATCACGGCCCTTTATGAGGCGGAGGCCAGGAAAGAGAGGGTCCGCAGACGCCGCTAAAGAGACGATAATGACAGCCATTCACCGCAATCCAATTATGCAAAAGGGAGTCTAAACAATTCCATCATCCCCCAAATTAGATTGTCCTAACGAGATAAAGGCACCAATTAATCCTGAGTTAATTTCTATAGCTCATTTTCCCAGAAAACACTCTAATATGCTAATGCAGACGAGAGACAAAACAGCAGACACGGCGGGGGTTAGCCCAGAGTTCAGGTCATTTAGTTAAGCACAGAGGTGGATGAAATACACAAAGCATGTACTTGAGTTAAAGTCGAGACACCCAAGGTAAAATATTCCTCCAGTAAAAGTAGAAGTTCCTCCCTTTAGACCTCCACTTGAGTAAAAGTACTAAAGTATTTACCTTCAAATGTACTTAAGTATAAAGTTAAAGTACTAAAAGAGGAATTCTGGCTCTGATGTCCTGTTATCATTTTTATAACCAGACTGGCTTCATGAACTCATTTCAGGTGAAAGTCCTCCAGCGTCTCTCTTGGTAAATAGAACGTCATTAATTAGTGACGCTGACGTCTATTAAAATGATCAGAAGCACAAAACACTGAAGGTAAACAGTTTCCATCAGGGAGAACCGAGTGGCTCTGAAATCACTTTTTACACACAAGTAAAGTTTCAGTTTCAGATTTATTTACAACTTAGTTCCAAGTTTAAGTTGAATAAAAACTGGCTTTAAACTCAGGATCACAGATGAGCTCCTTTACTATGTTGATCTGTAGGCGTCTGTTCATAAACAAACCAGCCCAAACTCATTTACTATAAAATGAAACTGTTTATATGTGAATAAATTCAGAAAAAAAGAAACATGTCAGTCACGACTGCAGGTCAGTTCCATCATTTAGGTCGACGTATGTGCTCCCAAAATTTGTGGTCATACCGACCCGTGTGCTGCACAGGGTCGGTATGACCAACAGGTCAAAACCAGCTCTAAACAAAGTGACCGCTGGGCCCTGATTGGTGCTCTGGCTTTGCGCTTCTTTCGTTTTGACATGTTACGTTTTTATACACACAGAAACCAAAAGGAACGACAGATTTCTCAAAATGTAGGAGGAAAAAGTCGATATTAGACTCTGAAATGTAGTGGAGTGAAAGGAGAAAGTCGCCCAGAACGGAGAAACTTCAGTACAGATACACCAAAAATACTAAAGTACAGAAACTAATTACATTTACTCAGATACTCAGTTACTGTCCACCCCTGGTTTAGCAGCCAGCACTCAGGCAGTTTAGACAAGCTGGTGCTGCCTGGATAAAGAAGTGCTAACTTTTCTGTTTACTTTTCTCAGGTTAGATGTCCTGGGGCAACGCGCACTAATAAACACTGCTGTAACTGTGCCAGCTCACCCACGGTCACCAACTTTCACCTGTATTTCTTGGCCAGACACATAAAAGACAACAGCGTGCATGAAATTACACAATTCCACACACTTGTGTTCGGTTTCTCAACAGGTTTCCTTTCTAAGTTCAACACTGAGTTCGGTTTTCAGTGGAGCTTCTCGATTCTGCTCCTGGTTTGGCTCAGAACGGGAACAGGAGCACTCAAACAAGAAGCTGACTGATGCACCATTTAAGGTGGAACAGGAACATTCAAACAAGAAGCCAAATGATGCACCATTTAAGGTGGAACGGGAACATTCAAACAAGAAGCCGACTGTTGCACCATTTAAGGTGGAATGGGAACATTCAAACAAGAAGCCGACTGTTGCACCATTTAAGGTGGAACGGGAACATTCAAACAAGAAGCCGACTGATGCACCATTTAAGGTGGAATGGGAACATTCAAACAAGAAGCTGAATGATGCACCATTTAAGGTGGAACAGGAACATTCAAAAAAGAAGCCGGCAAATGAGACATTAACTTCAGGTTTGTGTAAGAAGGTGCTAACGGTAATCTATCATGAATATCTACACAGATTAAGAAATGCTGTAACTACAAGTAATAACCATGAAAAAAACTACCATATAAAGTTAATCCCCTGAATGGACTATTAAAGGAAATAAGCTTAATATAAAACCAGAGGAAAAACAGTCACATCACCAGGTTCTCTGGGCCTCATTAACCACTCGACTACATCTACACAAACACCACACAAACAATACGCATCACACACATGAGTGTGGTTCACTGTGTTCCTTGCTGTGTTGCTCTGTGTTATATAATCCTAATCCACTCTCTCGGAGCAATATTCTTGAAATAGCATCATTTTGGACAGTATATTTCTTAAACTGCCGCTCTGTAATGGTACTGAATGCAGGCCAGCAGTGATGTTGACCTCCCTGGACCCAACGCAGCATCTAGATATCTAGCACAGTGCGTGCACTAGGTTAACCACCAGTTCATGTAGGTAGTCTAACTTGAGGTACGAAGGGTAACATCGGGGCCCTAGTGAGGGTCCCGTATGGTGGATTCTAAAAATTCATCAAAAACAACGCCAAGAATGGCCTTCTTGTTAAAACACTTGCGTAAGTGCTCAACATACCACTGTTTCCCTTTAAATGAATGCTTTGGGGCAGTCGTGGGCTGGAGGTTAGGGAACCAGCCTCGTGACCGGAAGGTCGCCGGTTTGCTCCCCAGAGCCGACAGCACATGACTGAGGTGTCCTTGAGCAAGACACCTAACCCCCAACTGCTCCCCGGGCGCTGCGGATTGGGCTGCCCACCGCTCCGGGCAAGTGTGCTCACTGCCCCCTAGTGTGTGTGTGTGCTCACTAGTGTGTATGTGGTGTTTCACTTCATGGATGGGTTAAATGCGGAGGCGGGACTAATGAGGGTCTCTTAATTAATGATTTACTGGGGCAGAGCGTTACATTTAGCCCCGACAAAACACAGTAAATTGTTGATTTTTGGTGAATCTGTTTCCAAAAACACACAAAAAGAGATTTTATAAGAAACTCACAGGCAACCAGGTGTAAAGAGGCTGGGCTAAATCACGTAGGTCAGAGGGCCAAGCAGTGAAAAGGTAAACTGAAGAGAGGAACAAACAAGCCGAAGCAAGCGAGCAAAAACGCTGCTGGAGGAGCCGAGAAGGCCTCTTTACCTCTTCCCGTCTGATGATGTCACAACATTGAGTGAACTGGAGCACGGACTGGAGTCTGGACTGGAGCAAGTGGAGATGAGCAGAAGACGTGGGTCGGATGATGGAATGACTGAAACAAAATGTCCAAGGCTGGGAAAACGGAAGCGAAACAACAACACACGCAGGAAAGCAGAGCGGAACGTTCATGTTTGGGTTGTCAAAGTTTCTTTTGAAGCCGAGTTCCTTTCAGTTGTACCAAAGGCAGCAGCAGCATGTTGTAAATACACAGCAGGAGGCAACAAGTGCTGAAATAGAACCCAGACAAGAGAAGCATGTGTGCACTATAGTTTTTCCACAGACAAAATACTAAAAAATGCATTTTAAACCCACAGTCAGAGATTTTAGGAGAAAAAACTAAGTTAAAGTGCCGTTACAGAGGGGCAGATGGTAGTACAAGTACACTGAGTAGATCAGTGTGATCTGTTATTAATCTCAGCGTTACTGAGCTCTGCTAAAGCCTGAGTAGACTGATAAATCAATGTGATCAGTTATTAATCTCAGTGTTACTGAGCTCTGCTAAAGCCTGAGTAGACTGATAAATCAATGTGATCAGTTATTAATCTCAGTGTTACTGAGCTCTACTAAAGCCTGAGTAGACTGATAAATCAATGTGATCGGTTATTAATCTCAGTGTTACTGAGCTCTGCTAAAGCCTGAGTAGACTGATAAATCAATGTCATCGGTTATTAATCTCAGCGTTACTGAGCTCTGCTAAAGCCTGAGTAGACTGATAAATCAATGTGATCAGTTATTAATCTCAGCGTTACTGAGCTCTGCTAAAGCCTGAGTAGACTGATAAATCAATGTGATCGGTTATTAATCTCAGTGTTACTGAGCTCTGCTAAAGTCTGAGTAGACTGATAAATCAATGTGATCGGTTATTAATCTCAGCGTTACTGAGCTCTGCTAAAGCCTGAGTAGACTGATAAATCAATGTGATCGGTTATTAATCTCAGCGTTACTGAGCTCTGCTAAAGCCTGAGTAGACTGATAAATCAATGTGATCAGTTATTAATCTCAGTGTTACTGAGCTCTGCTAAAGCCTGAGTAGACTGATAAATCAATGTGATCGGTTATTAATCTCAGCGTTACTGAGCTCTGCTAAAGCCTGTGTAGACTGATAAATCAATGTGATCAGTTATTAATCTCAGTGTTACTGAGCTCTGCTAAAGCCTGAGTAGACTGATAAATCAATGTGATCAGTTATTAATCTCAGCGTTACTGAGCTCTGCTAAAGCCTGAGTAGACTGATAAATCAATGTGATCAGTTATTAATCTCAGCGTTACTGAGCTCTGCTAAAGCCTGAGTAGACTGATAAATCAATGTGATCAGTTATTAATCTCAGCGTTACTGAGCTCTGCTAAAGCCTGAGTAGACTGATAAATCAATGTGATCAGTTATTAATCTCAGCGTTACTGAGCTCTGCTAAAGCCTGAGTAGACTGATAAATCAATGTGATCTGTTATTAATCTCAGCGTTACTGAGCTCTGCTAAAGCCTGAGTAGACTGATAAATCAATGTGATCAGTTATTAATCTCAGCGTTACTGAGCTCTGCTAAAGCCTGAGTAGACTGATAAATCAATGTGATCAGTTATTAATCTCAGCGTTACTGAGCTCTGCTAAAGCCTGAGTAGACTGATAAATCAATGTGATCAGTTATTAATCTCAGCGTTACTGAGCTCTGCTAAAGTCTGAGTAGACTGATAAATCAATGTGATCGGTTATTAATCTCAGCGTTACCGAGCTCTGCTAAAGCCTGAGTAGACTGATAAATCAATGTGATCAGTTATTAATCTCAGCGTTACTGAGCTCTGCTAAAGCCTGAGTAGACTGATAAATCAATGTGATCAGTTATTAATATCAGTGTTACTGAACTCTGCTAAAGCCTGAGTAGACTGATAAATCAATGTGATCGGTTATTAATCTGTGTTACTGAGCTCTGCTAAAGCCTGAGTAGACTGATAAATCAATGTGATCAGTTATTAATCTCAGCGTTACTGAGCTCTGCTAAAGTCTGAGTAGACTGATAAATCAATGTGATCAGTTATTAATCTCAGCGTTACTGAGCTCTGCTAAAGCCTGAGTAGACTGATAAATCAATGTGATCAGTTATTAATCTCAGTGTTACTGAGCTCTGCTAAAGCCTGAGTAGACTGATAAATCAATGTGATCAGTTATTAATCTCAGTGTTACTGAGCTCTGCTAAAGCCTGAGTAGACTGATAAATCAATGTGATCAGTTATTAATCTCAGCGTTACTGAGCTCTGCTAAAGCCTGAGTAGACTGATAAATCAATGTGATCAGTTATTAATCTCAGCGTTACTGAGCTCTGCTAAAGTCTGAGTAGACTGATAAATCAATGTGATCAGTTATTAATCTCAGCGTTACTGAGCTCTGCTAAAGCCTGAGTAGACTGATAAATCAATGTGATCAGTTATTAATATCAGTGTTACTGAACTCTGCTAAAGCCTGAGTAGACTGATAAATCAATGTGATCGGTTATTAATCTGTGTTACTGAGCTCTGCTAAAGCCTGAGTAGACTGATAAATCAATGTGATCGGTTATTAATCTCAGTGTTACTGAGCTCTGCTAAAGCCTGAGTAGACTGATAAATCAATGTGATCGGTTATTAATCTCAGCGTTACTGAGCTCTGCTAAAGCCTGAGTAGACTGATAAATCAATGTGATCGGTTATTAATCTCAGCGTTACTGAGCTCTGCTAAAGCCTGAGTAGACTGATAAATCAATGTGATCGGTTATTAATCTCAGTGTTACTGAGCTCTGCTAAAGTCTGAGAAGACTGATAAATCAATGTGATCAGTTATTAATCTCAGCGTTACTGAGCTCTGCTAAAGCCTGAGTAGACTGATAAATCAATGTGATCAGTTATTAATCTCAGCGTTACTGAGCTCTGCTAAAGTCTGAGTAGACTGATAAATCAATGTGATCAGTTATTAATCTCAGCGTTACTGAGCTCTGCTAAAGCCTGAGTAGACTGATAAATCAATGTGATCAGTTATTAATATCAGCGTTACTGAGCTCTGCTAAAGTCTGAATAGACTGATAAATCAATGTGATCAGTTATTAATCTCAGCGTTACTGAGCTCTGCTAAAGCCTGAGTAGACTGATAAATCAATGCGATCGGTTATTAATCTCAGCGTTACTGAGCTCTGCTAAAGCCTGAGTAGACTGATAAATCAATGTGATCGGTTATTAATCTCAGTGTTACTGAGCTCTGCTAAAGTCTGAGTAGACTGATAAATCAATGTGATCAGTTATTAATCTCAGTGTTACTGAGCTCTGCTAAAGTCTGAGTAGACTGATAAATCAATGTGATCGGTTATTAATCTCAGTGTTACTGAGCTCTGCTAAAGTCTGAGTAGACTGATAAATCAATGTGATCGGTTATTAATCTCAGCGTTACTGAGCTCTGCTAAAGCCTGAGTAGACTGATAAATCAATGCGATCGGTTATTAATCTCAGCGTTACTGAGCTCTGCTAAAGCCTGAGTAGACTGATAAATCAATGTGATCGGTTATTAATCTCAGTGTTACTGAGCTCTGCTAAAGCCTGAGTAGACTGATAAATCAATGTGATCGGTTATTAATCTCAGTGTTACTGAGCTCTGCTAAAGCCTGAGTAGACTGATAAATCAATGTGATCAGTTATTAATCTCAGTGTTACTGAGCTCTGCTAAAGCCTGAGTAGACTGATAAATCAATGTGATCAGTTATTAATCTCAGCGTTACTGAGCTCTGCTAAAGCCTGAGTAGACTGATAAATCAATGTGATCAGTTATTAATCTCAGTGTTACTGAGCTCTGCTAAAGCCTGAGTAGACTGATAAATCAATGTGATCAGTTATTAATCTCAGTGTTACTGAGCTCTGCTAAAGCCTGAGTAGACTGATAAATCAATGTGATCAGTTATTAATCTCAGCGTTACTGAGCTCTGCTAAAGCCTGAGTAGACTGATAAATCAATGTGATCAGTTATTAATCTCAGTGTTACTGAGCTCTGCTAAAGCCTGAGTAGACTGATAAATCAATGTGATCAGTTATTAATCTCAGTGTTACTGAGCTCTGCTAAAGCCTGAGTAGACTGATAAATCAATGTGATCGGTTATTAATCTCAGCGTTACTGAGCTCTGCTAAAGCCTGAGTAGACTGATAAATCAATGTGATCAGTTATTAATCTCAGCGTTTCTGAGCTCTGCCATTGTGTATGTCTATGTCTGAGGTGTGTATGTTGCCTTCATTTATGAACATTATTAATCATGCCAAGATATTTTTTAAAGTATTTGCTAAAACCCCAAAATGTGTCAGATTGTATGCGGCACTTCACAAGACACAAGCTGCTTCCTCCTTCAGTTCCCATTCAAAATAAGCATCATATTTTCAACCTGAGAGGGAAAATATGAACGTATAATAGAGAGTCCCTTGATCGCAAGAGTTCAAAGAATGATATTGCTTTGGTAAATATTATTTCAGAACGTGAGAGATTCCTGTGTTCCAGTCTAATCCATGTCTTATGACTGACGCAAACGAGTGCCTGGTTTTAAAGGGGAAAACCAGCTGCCGTGAGATGCTGAGACTTAACCCTTAAAACCCTGGATTTGTTTGTTTTTTTTGGGTATTTTGGGTCAATTACAATTAATATGCACCACAGAGCACCACAGGAAGTCGTTCTTACCTGTAGCCATTAAACTCCATCCATCCATTTTCTAAGCCGCTTCTCCGTCAGGGTCGCAGGGGGATGCTGGAGCCCATCCCAGCAGTCTTCGGGCGGAAGGCAGGATACACCCTGGACAGGTCGCCAGTCCATCGCAGGGCAGACAGACAGACACAGACAGTCACTCACACCTAGGGGCAATTTAGCATGTCCAATTGGCCTGACTGCATGTCTTTGGACTGTGGGAGGAAACCGGAGAACCCGGAGGAAACCCACGCAGACACGGTGAGAACATGCAAACTCCACACAGAGAGGACCCTGGTCACCCGGCCGGGGAATCGAACCCAGGCCCTTCTTGCTGTGAGGCGACAGCGCTACCCACCACGCCACCCTAATTTAAACATGTACACATTGCAAATTTCTCTTTTTTGTTTTAAATGATTAAAGTGTTTATTCTTTTATATAAACGGTTACAACTGTAATAACTGTGATTTCCCTCTGGGATCAATAAAGTGTTCTGATTCTGATTCTGATTACAATTATAAAGTATTTACATGTGACAGTCACACATGCCATGTTGTTATTTTCAGGAGGCCCTGGGCTTCTCAGATATGCTATTGTTTGACATGTAAACGCCAACAGAAATTTGCTATCTTCATGAATTTGTGTCAATTTTGATCCAAAGTTTACTGAGCGCCTGAAACATTTAGTCTTTTTTTTGGATTATAGCTGTAAATTTCTGAAGTTATGCATTGTTGGCTCTCGGGATCAAACCGGCGACCTTCTGGTCACAGGGCCGGTTCCCTAACCTCCAGCTGCCCCAAGGCTCACAAGCCTAACCAAACCTAGCCATGACAGGTTTCATACACATCGGCAGATTGTGACCAAATTGTGTCAGAACTGGTGCAATAAGGTTACATCTGGCTCTGGGTCTAAGCTGGATTTCTTTGTGACACAAATGAAGGAGTTTTCAGAATCTGATGCACTTTGTCCTGTGTATATTTTCCCTCTAAATATCACTGGATCATCTGAATTTCGTGGTTGTTAACGCTGCACTATGTAAGATGTCTGAAAGAAGTGTCATCGCTGAGTGAGGAGAATAAAAACAGGCTAAAATATGGTGAGTGTGCGCTGCTCTGCGTCGCCCTGCCAGGCCTTAAATGACCGTTTAAAAGTCAGAGGCTTCGATTCGGGAGTTTTTCACACCACGTCGCACGTCGTTACATATTACCAGAACGTCTGGCTCAATGTTTAGGCCTCAAATGATCTCCAAATCAACATCATACTGATAAAGATCTGATGGCTATAGTAGATAATTCACTCACATCCTCAGAAGACGCTCCTTCACCGAGTTTAGACTGAGTTCTCTTTGAATTCTCTTTCAAACAGCAGATTCATGCTCGGGGAAGGGGTCTCAAACACAACACATGCTACAAAATGTTCCTCCACACATTGCATGCAATTATCCATTTCCACCAGAGAGGTCTCCAAATCCCCAAAACTTACATGGTGCAGCTCTGCTCACTGAAATGACGTATCAAACTTAAACTTTAAACTGTTATTCCAGCACCAGCTTCTCAAACAGCAGCCTAAAACTGCGAAGGCCTCTAAACTACCACAGCGGACGGAGCCTGCTGGTCTGCGTGGGGTATTTTGATGAGGTCAGTGTTAAGGTGTCAGTTCAGTGTGCCTGCATGTAGCAAAATTCATATTTTGACTCCCTAATGAGCTCGTAACTCAGACGATCCAGCGACAGTCAGTGGAAAAACATATATAACACTTGTTAAAGGGCCTTTCGCGGTGCATTTTATGTTCCCCCGAGGTCCACTTATGATGTTTGTGTGGTTTCGGGAACCACAAACAGTCATAATTCATTTCTACGTGACCGTTTTCCAACCTCTCTTTATCCTTTAGAATTAAACTGGCTGCTTTTGTCACTGTGCCTTTAAGACGGGCATATGCAAATTAGCTGTGGTCTGATCGGCAGACCCATATTGTGCCTCCTTCAAAAAGCATATATGTAAATGCATTGGTTGTGACATCATTAAAACAGTCAGTTCAGTTTCCAGATATAGACTGTATGGGCTGCATGGATTTAAACGGCAAAAAATAACATCTTGTCTAGTAAAATGACCTTAAATATGGCCAATAAATCGAATATTTCTCCTGTTGAGACTGTTGTAAGAATGATTTAACATTATTTTAATTATTTCTAGACATCTTTTACTTGTTTTAAGTCATTTTATTGAGTAAAATGATCTCACTATTCTGCCCGATAATTTTGCTTGTTTTAAGAACCAGTAAAGTGAACCAGTAAAATGATCTGCCAACATACTGAGATCATTTTACTTGTTAAAATGACCCAAAACAAGTGAAAACGTCTAGAAATAATCTAAATAGTGTCTAAATAGTCTCACAAAAAGATTCCAACCATCTCAAATTGGGAAATATTAGAAATATTGACTAGATTTAAGATCATTTCGCTGAAGAAGACGCCACTTTTTGCAGTGTGACCTGTTTTTCCATGTGGGCTCTGTAATATGTGTCCTGATGATTTTGGACACGTGACTCGTCTGCTGGCTTTGTTTAGAGTCAGAGCCTCTCTGAGGCCTTAAGCAGTGATGGAAATTCCTTCGCTTTGTTTTAAAAATAAAGCCATTACACATTCAGTTCATCATCATCATCATTATCGTGCTCACTGTGCTAATTGTTGGGCTGCCAGCTGTCGGGCGGTCGCATAATTGAGTAATCTGACATTTTTGCGACAGCTTCCTGAAACAATCTCCCATCACCAGCCAGCGCGTGCTTGCCTAAATGCGGTGCTTGTTTCTGAAAGAAAGAAAAGAAAACTTGGGTTTGGGCGTTGTTATAGCTGTTTGTTTTCAGACAGGAGAGCTGATGAATATGAACAGGAAATGTAAAATACTTTTGGGGCATTTTGGCTGGAAATGGTCTGTTTGACTGGAAAAACAAGATTCAATATTATTAAAACACAACACGTACACAGTCGACCTATTATACCATTCTGACATGAAATATGCTGCAGGATGCCTTCTGCATGACCAAAAGTATCTAGACGCCTCTTCTAATCAGTAATTTCAGCTACTTTAAGGGCTCACATCACACAGCATCCTATAATCTCCATACAAAAAGCATTGATTCCATATTAATTCCCTTCATCTCAGGAGAAACACTGAAGGACAGGAATACAAACTTTTACACATATGAGGTGGACAGACTGACCAGCAGACAGACTGACCGACAGACAGACTGACCAGCAGACAGACTGACCGACAGACAGACAAATAGATACATAAACAGATAGACAGACAGACAGACAGACAGACAGACAGACATATAGACTGACATACAGACAAATATATAAACAGACAGACAGACAGACAGACAGACAGATAGATAGATAGATAGATAGATACATAAACAGATAGACAGACAGACAGACATATAGACTGACATACAGACAAATATATAGACAGACAGACAGACAGACAGACAGACAGACAGATAGATAGATAGATAGATAGATAGATAGATAGATAGATAGATAGATAGATAGATAGATAGATAGATAGATAGATAGATAGAAATACTGGCAGATTTGATTGATTGATTGATTGATTGATTGATTGATTGATTGACAGACAGACAGATAGATAGACATACTGGCAGATTAGATAGATAGATAGATAGATAGATAGATAGATAGATAGATAGATAGATAGACAGACAGACAGACAGACAGACAGACAGACAGTCTGCAGTGTGTGTTGATATACATCCTGATGCAGTGTATGTATAATATGATGAGATGTTCTGTAATAATGTATTTCTGTGTAATGTTGGTGTTAATAAAGGCTAAAGCAGCGCAGCTTTGCTCACTGTACAGCACTGAGGTTCATTTATATTGCAGCACAGTTGCCTCAGCCACTGGAGCATATCAGCTAATTACCTGAGAAAGAAAGGTATCGACAGGTGGCGACCGGCTCATTGATTACCAGCAACTGCCAGGCTGTGCAGCTCCACACGCTAAAGAGAGCTTTCTCTGGGCTTTCTCTGAGTCCGATTACGACCCTGACACCGAGAACAGCACGGCACAAATTCACATCTCTCCTCTCACCGCTCAGCTCTGTTTCTCACACATCGGATTTTTCTGATTTGGTGGTTGCCATGTGTGTATCTGCAATTCATGTGAACGCAGCTGCGTCCTGAAAGGACCTGCATGCGCACGTGAGAGTGACTCAAATCTGGATCATATTGTTTATGCAAACTATATGTGCTATAAACACCAGAACTAATTTTCACCCCTACCCCTAATGCAGTGCATCACTTCATCAGCTACCAGCGCCGCTCTGTAGGCGACCCTGCCCGTCTGCAGGGACAGCAGAGGAGGGGAAAGTTCAGCTCCTCACTGCTGGGCTTTAGTTACATTTAGGGATCATACGCCTTCAAAGAGGGGGGCAATTATTTATTATCACCCCCCCCCCCCCCCCCTAATTCTTCAATGGTATGAAGCTAAAGTCAGAGATTCTCCAGATTCTTGTTGGAATTTTCCTGTCCCACCTTAACTGGAGCAGCAGTTACATTCCGACAATTCAAGCATCAGAATTTCTGGACTTGTTAAGGCGGAATGGGAAAGTTAGCTAGGTAGCTACTGAGACGTTAGCATACTATTAGTGATTTTTTATACTTGTGAAAAAAATGACCAGAATACACGGAAACAACATTAAACTAAGACTAAACAGTGTTTTTTGTCATTTTAACAGAGAAAATTCTACATTTTTGCGTTTCTTTGGTCTCTTGTTCAGCCGTCTTACCAGTTTTTCATTTTTTTCTAGGCA